>NW_007739401.1:5695-6353 GCF_000696425.1 Galeopterus variegatus | reverse complement strand
GTAGAAGTGCTTTGAAAGAAATAAAAGAGGATGATGAAGTAGAGTGACAGGGTGAGGGTGGGAAGCTGGGGTAATTGGGGAGGGCACTTCTGGGGAGTGACATTTGAGCTGAGACCTGAATGCAGACAAGGCACCCAACAAAGATCTGCAGGGACAGGTTTCCAGGTGGCTTTGGGGAGGGGGTAGGCTTAAACCCCACCCTCAGGGTCCATAGGAGGGGCACCAAGCTCTCAGCGTGTCCCCTCCCTGGTGAAAGCTGAGGTAACCCACACCACTGGTTGCCATATGTTGGTCACGGAGCTGTTGAGTGCAGCCCAGCCCAGATGCCACCCAGGATGCAGGCCCCTTTTGTCAGCAGGCAGCTAAGTAACAATTTTTAATTCATAAGATATCTTGCCCAAAGCCCATATATCAGACTGACTCCTAATTTTCATTATACAGGGGCACAGGTGGCTTCGGCTGCTCTGCTCACATGTAGCTGTTTAATGGGCTACACCTGGCAGGGGAGAAAGGCAAGTCCAGGGGCTTCTGAATGGGACATGAACCCTCTAGCCTCATGGGAGCTGAGTTTAACTCTGCTCCACTCCTCACTACCTGGATGACCTAGTGCAGGTTATTTTTAACCTCTCTGGGCCTTAGTTTCCTCATCTGTAAAATG
>NW_007739401.1:3063-4527 GCF_000696425.1 Galeopterus variegatus | reverse complement strand
TGGCAGAGCTGTTGTTGGCACTTAGGTCTTTTTTTCATTGTGCAAGTTTATGCTCAGTAGGTGGTCTTGACTTGGGTGTTGATGTAATAGACCCCAGGCACAGACCGTGACTAAAAGAGACTATTGGAGGGAAGGGAGTGCACATCCCAGTTCTCACTTCCCTGGGCCTGGGTAGGGCCAGGTGGCCTAGTCAAAGGCCAGGGGACAGATCAGGGTCCCACAGGTCATCCCATCCAGCCTGCTGCCTCCACTCAGGGAGTGGAATGGACAAAGGGATGGATGCTTAGGCCCAGAAGAATACAAGCTCCTCTTTCCTCTTCCCCATTGCCCTAGCACAGGCCCAAGCCCCAAGTACTCCCCGACCACGTATGTGTTGGTTGACTGATCCTTTCTAATTGCTGCAGAGGGAGGAAGCAAAACTTCAGGCCATCCAACAAATATAGAATGTATATATAATGAGCACCGTTCTGGGTGATGTGGAAGATGGAAGCGTGAGACCGCCACTCATGAGACCCCAGCCCTTATCCTTGAGGCCACGCCGGGTCTCTGGGCATGAGAACCAGGGAAGCCCCACAGCACCGGCAGCCCCTCTGAGTTCTGAGTGTGCCTGCCCCGTGCTCAAGGGCTCAGAGGTGTGAGAGAGGCAGAGCCTCCAGTCGAGAGATGAGGACGGGCTTCCTGTAGCAGAGGACGTTGGATCTTAAGAAGAGGCAGGACTCAGGCTGAGGTGGGAGCCTCGGGTTTTCCTTTAACTCTGAGGGCAGCAAAAGCAAAGGCAGGGCGCAGCGGCTGTTAGCCCAGTGGATCAGACAAAGCAATTGAAAGTCATCAGCCTGTGTTCTCGCACGCACCATCAGCCACTCACTAAACTGCTTTCTGCCCAGACCCAGCTCTACCGTGGGTCAAGATGCTGCCGGTGAGATAACAAGCAGACAAGATGTGGGAGTGATGAGATTTGGCAGCGGGCATAGCGGCGCTGGGGGAGGGGGAGAGCCACCAGCCTGGAAGGAACAAGGAGGCGGGAGGATGAGCCCGGGCTCCCTCAGAGCTGTCCCTCCGTCTCCCCAAGCCTGACCGTGCACCCCACCGCACTCTCCCTCTCCCATTCCTTCCCCTCTGCCTGGACCGTCTAGTGAGGGCCGCAGCCCGGTGCTTGACTCTGCTGCGCCCTCTAGCGGACACTCCGCTGCGCGCCTCGTTTGTTACTCCAAGCTCCAGGCAGCAGCTCGGACACTCGCTGTCCCCACTTCCTCGCCCCACCCTCCCTCAGCATCTTGAAGTCTGATTCTGGAGTATCTGAAGATCCATTTAGGGGCGTTTGCTGGATCTTCTGCCCCCTGAGCCTCTCCGTGCTGTCTGATCATCTCTTTGTCAGGACTGCCTCCTCTCCCACCTCCAGGCAGCTGGCACTGTGCTAGTTTTCCACCTTCCTCTCTGACCATTGTCTCTGTCTCCTTCGCTGCC
>NW_007739401.1:0-1994 GCF_000696425.1 Galeopterus variegatus | reverse complement strand
GATGATTATCTCTCATTTGCCTCACCATAGTTCCTTGTCCCTTAGCACAGGGACAGGTGCAGGGTGGGTACAAACATGTGTAGGGTGAATACCTGCGGGGAGAGAAAGAGAGATGTGAACCTAGGCCCAAGCTGGCCACTTACCAGTCATGTGATCTTGAGCAAGTTTTATAACTCTCTGAGCCTACTTCTTCACTCAGAAAGTGGGAGATCTTCTCATAAGGTGATGTAAAGAATAAGTAATATAATATGCAAACAGCTTTAGCTAAGTGCCTGGCACATGGTAAGTGTCCAATAAGTAGTGACTAATATTTTTAAATAAATAGGGGAATGAAGGTTGTGATCTCCCTTGGGAGTCTTTCATGCTTTTGCAGACCTGATTCACTTCCTCTGGAGAATCTGAAGAGGTCTTGATTCCTAGAGCTCCTGGAGGAGGTGGCTGCCCCCAGGAGAAGCTACAGGGCCAGTATGACCTTCTTTTCTCTTTTGTGATCCCTTAGAATCACCAGTTCCCAGAATCCAGGTGCAGCCCCCTCTACCCCAAGAACCCCTCCCCTGCCAGGTGTACCCCCAACACACTCAGGACAGCACCTGTCATCCCAGGGGAAGCAGCTGCCCTTCTGCTTAGCAATGAGGTTTGAACAGGTGAAAGGCGTCCCCAATGAGCCTCCCCCCAGCCCCTCAGCCCCCCATGGGACTTGGATAAAGAATGTCTGGGAGACCAGAGGGCTGACATGGTGGTATCAGTTTCCAGGATAGCAAAGAGACTTGTATGTGTGGCTGTGGGGGGATCAGGGAGGGGAGCCAAGCAGGGAATTGGTGTCCCCAACTGGGCGTGAGTGACAGAGAGAAGGATCCTAAGGGCTTTGTTCTTAGCCTCTTTGGCCTCAGGACAGCCAACTTGTAAACATGAGCCTTGGGCTCTGAGGCCCCCCTGGCAAGAGTATGGAGAAGGCTCAGTGTTTCTGCTGGGCAAGGTAGGGCGGGGGGACCACAATGGTATCATCTTGGTAAACTAGAGGCAGCCAACATTTGTTGAGAGCTTCCTATGTGCCCAGCACTATAGTGACTCATTTAACCCTTATAGCAACACTCTGCGGTTGGTACTATTATTACCTTCACTTTATCAACAAGGAAACTGAGGCCCAGATGTGGTAAGTAACTTAACCACGGTCACACAGGTAGTGAGTAGCAGAACCATGATTTGAACCCATGCAGTCTGCCTCCAGAGGACATGATCTTAACCACCCTCTATTCTGGGTTGTTTTCTTCAGGGGCCTTAGCTCAGCAAGTCCTTATACTTTCAATCACGTGATTATATCATGAATGTTGATGTGTACTGTGAGACTGAAGGCATGAATCTTGCCTGCTTTTCTCTACTGATTCTCCAGCACCTTGCACACAGTAGGNGTGAACAAACATGCAAAGTGCTTTGTCTACAGCACGCTGTAGTAAGAGAAAGGCTGCAGCACGCACTGGCCCATCTGTCAGGGGCAGGCTGGCATGTGGACTGAGCGGCAGGCTCTGGAGGCAAACAGCCTGGCCTTGACTCCTGCTTCTGCCACTCACCAGCCGTGTAACCGCAGGCAAATCACCTAATCTCTCTGTGCCTCGGCTTTCTCACCTGCGAAATGGGAATAACAATCATAAGGGGAATAATAATGACAGGGACAGTGATGAGGCCGTCCACGTGGAGTGGCCATGAAGAGTGANTCTTTGGATGAGATATGCCCTTGGCCTTCCCTGCTTGGGGTGCAGTGCTCATCTCCTGCTCCTGCCCAAGCCCAGCAGCACCCCAGCGAGTGCTGATGTTGCCATGGTGACAGAAAGAGCATCTTCCTGAGTCAAAGCCTCACTCAGGTGGCCTTCTCAGCTCCCTGGGTGTAGCCCTTTCTGGCTGTTGGTGCTGGGAGTTAGTCATTCGTGCCTGGCAGGAGGCTGGAAGGTGCACCCCACACAGATAGATGTGTGAAAAACAAGTGTGCGTGTTGGGGG
>NW_007739400.1:36293-36734 GCF_000696425.1 Galeopterus variegatus | reverse complement strand
TTTGCACAGATTTTCAAGGAAACCTCTGACACTCTACAGACCCTATAGGCTCAAAGGCCTGCAACATAGAACTTCCAAACCGGAATTCATGCAGGCAAAATGTGAGATGCACATTCTGATACTTGTTTCCTTAAATTTAAACTTGGTTCTAACTGGGCAACCTCCAGTGTGTGTTTGTGACAGAGATATGCACCATAGATTTCCTACACTGTGTGAATGCCCGTTCCAGTGTGATTTCTCATAGAGTTTGCAAAAGCAAACTCCTTTCAGCTCTACCTGAGTTCTAACTACAACTTCTTCAGTTCACTTAATTATGCTGGATTCTAAAAGAGGAAGCTTCTCTGACTCTTTTTCAAAGAGATTTTCAAGGAAACATCTCACACTCTACTGACCATATGTGCTCAAAGGCCTGCACCATAGAACTTCCAAACCTGAATTCCT
>NW_007739400.1:33564-35076 GCF_000696425.1 Galeopterus variegatus | reverse complement strand
CACTCTACTGACCATATGTGCTCAAAGGCCTGCACCATAGAACTTCCAAACCTGAATTCCTACAGGCAAAATGTGAGATGCACATTCTGCTGCTTCTTTCCTTAAAGTTAAACTTGGTTCTAACTGGGCAACCTCCAGTGAGTGTTTGTGACAGAGATATACAACACAGATTTCCTACACTGTGTTAATGCCTGTTCCAGTGTGATATCTCATAGAGTTCTCAAAACGAATCTCATTTGAACTCTACCTGAGTTCTAACTACCACTGCTTCAGTTCACTGAGTTTTGCTGGAAACTAAATGGGGAAGCATCTCTGGCTCTTTTTCACAGCGATTTTCAGGGAAACATCTCATACTCTACTGACCCTATAGGCTCAAAGGCTTGCAACATAGAACTTCCAAACCTGTATTCCTACATTGTAGCTCTGAGATGCACATTCTGCTGATTGTTTCCTTAAAGTTAAACTTGGTTCTAACTCGGCATCCTCCAGTGAATGTTTGTGACAGAGATATACAACACACTTTTCGAACCCTGTTTCAATGCCCGTTCCAATTTGATTTCACATAGAGTTTGCAAAACTAATCTCCTTTGAGCTCTACCTGAGTTCTAACTACCACTTCATCAGTTCACTGAGTTATGCTGGAATCTAAATGAGGAAGCTTCTCTGAGTCTTTTTCTGAGATATTTTCCAGGAAACATCTCACAGTCTACTTCCATGTTAGGCTCCAATGGCCTGCCCCATAGAACTTCCAAACATGAATTCCTGCAGGCTAGATTTGAGATGCGCATTGTGGTGCTTTTTTCCTTAACGTTAAACTTGCTTGTAACTGGGCAAGCTCCAGTAGGTGTTTGTGACAAAGAAATGCAACACAGTTTTCGAATGCTGTTTGAATGCCTGTTCCAATGTGATTTCACAAAGTGAAACTCCTTTGAGCTCTCACTGAGTTCTAACTACCACTTCTTCAGTTCTCTGAGTTATGCTGGAATCTAAATGGGGATCTTCTCTAACTCTTTTTCGCAGAGAGTTTCAAGGAATCATCTAACAGTCTACTGACCCTATAGCCTCCAATGGCCTGCACCATAGAACTTCCAAACCTGATTTCCTGCAGGCTAGATGTGAGATACACATTCGGGTGCTTCTTTCCTTAAAGTTAAACTTACTTCTAACTGGGCAACCTCCAGTGAGTTTTTGTGACAGCGATATCCAACACACTTTTTGAACGATGTCTGAATGCCCATTCCAATGTGATTTCACGAAACGAAACTCCTTTGGGTTCTACCTGTGTTCTAAATACTACTTCTTCAGTTATCTGAGTTATGCTCGAAACTGAATGGGGAAGCACCTCTGACTCTTTTTCACAGAGATTTTCAAAGAAACATCTCACACTCTACTGACCCTATAGGCACAAAGGCTTGCACCATACAACTTCCACACCTGAATTCCTGCAGGCTAGCTGTGAGATGCACATTCTGCTGCTTGTTTCCTTGAAGTTAAACTTGCTTCTAACCGGGC
>NW_007739400.1:31198-32800 GCF_000696425.1 Galeopterus variegatus | reverse complement strand
GCTCAAAGGCCTGCACCATAGAACTTCCAAACCTGAATTCCTGCAGGCAAAATGTGAGATGCACATTCTGCTGCTTCTTTCCTTAAAGTTAAACTTGGTTCTAACTGGGCAACCTCCAGTGTGTTTTTGTGACAGAGATATACAACACAGATTTCCTACACCATGTGAATGCCCGTTCCAGTGTGATTTCTCATAGAGTTCGCAAAGTGAAACTCCTTTGAGCTCTCCCTGAGTTCTAACTACCACTTCTTTAGTTCACTGTGCTATGCTGGAATCAAAATGTGGAAGGTTCTCTGACTCTTTTTTGTAGAGATTTTCCAGGAAACATCTCACAGTCTACTTCCCCAATAGGCTCCAATGGCCTGCGCCATAGTAATTTCAAACCTGAATTCCTGCAGGCTAGATGTGAGATACACATTCTGCTGCTTGTTTCCTTAAAGTTCAACTTGCTTCTAACTGGGCAACCTCCAATGAGTGTTTGTGACAGAGATACACAATGCAGTTTTCAAACGCTGTCTGAATGCCCGTTCCAATGTGATTTCTCAAAATGAAACTCCTTTGGGTTCTACCTGAGTTCTAAGTAAAACTTCTTCAATTCACTGAGTTATGCTGGATTCTAAAGGGGGATGCTTCTAGGACTCTCTTTCACCGAGATATTCAAGGAAACGTTTCATAAACTGGATCCAATATTGCCGCCGTAGGCCTTAAGCAAACAACTTCCAAAGTGTAATTCCTTTCAGGTAGTTGGAAGATGCACATTCTGGTGCTTGTGTTCTTAAAGATGAACTTGCTTCTAACACGGAAATGTACAGTGACTGTTTGTTTCAGAGATACGCAACACTGTTTTTCTCTCCATACATGAATGCACGTTCCAATGTTATTTCGCCTAGACTTTGCAAAATAAAACTCCTTTCAGCTGTATGCGAGGTCAATCTACCAGTTCTTCGGCTCACTGAGTTATGCAGGATTCTAAAGGAGGAAGCTTCTGGGACGCTCTTTGCCGAGACATTCAAGAAAACTTCTCAGAAAGAAATTCCAATATTGCGTCCATAGGCCTAAAGAATAGAACTTCCAAAGTCTAATTATTGCCAGCTAGATCGGAGATGCGCTTTCTGGTGCTTGTTCCCTTAAAGTTAAACTTGCTTCTAACCAGGAAACCTCCAGTGAGTGTTTGCCTCAGAGATTTGCAACAGCGTTTTTCTCTCCATGCGTGAATGGCCGTTCCAATGTTCTTTGACCTAGATGTTGCCAAATGAAACTCCTTTGAGCTATACGCGAGGTCTATCTACCACTTCNGGGCGACCTCCAGTGTGTGTTTGTGACAGAGATATACAACACAGTTTTCGAATGCTGTCTGAATGCCCATTCCAATGTGATTTCACATGGAGTTCACAAATGGAAACTCCTTTGAGCTCAACCTCAGTTATAACTACTACCTCTTCAGTTCACTGAGTTATGCTGGAGACTAAATGGAGAAGCTTCTCTGACTCTTTTTCAAAGAGATTTTCAAGGAAACATCTCACACTCTACTGACCATATACGCTCAAAGGCCTGCACCATAGAACTTCCAAACCTGAATTCCTGCAGGCAAAATGTGAGATG
>NW_007739400.1:28551-29344 GCF_000696425.1 Galeopterus variegatus | reverse complement strand
CTAAAGGGGGAAGCTTCTGGGACTCTCTTTCTCCAAGATATTCAAGGAAACAGCTCAGAAACTAGTTCCAATATTTCCTCCATAGGCCTAAAGCTTACAACTTCCGAACTCTAATTCCTGCCAGCTAGATGGAAGATGCACATTCTAGTGCTTGTTTCCTTGAAGTTAAACTTGCGTCTAACCGGACAACCTCCGGTGACTTTTCGTGACAGAGATATGCAACAGTGTTTTTCTCTCCATACGTGAATGCTTGTTCCAATGTTATTTCGCCTAGATGTTGCAAAAGGAATCTCCTTTAAGCTGTATACGATGGCTGTCTTCTACTTCTTCAGTTCACTGGGTTATCCTGGATTCTAAAGGGGGAAGCTTCTGGGACTGTCTTTCACCGAGATACTCAAGGAAATAGCTCAGAAACTAGTTCTAGTGTTGCCTCCATAGGCCTAAATCATACAACTTCCAAACTCTAATTCCTGCAAGCTAGATGGGAGATGAACATTCTGGTGCTTGTTTCCTTAAAGTTAAACTTGCTTCTAACTGGGCATCCTCCAGTGAGTCTTTGTCACCGAGATAATGAACAATGTTTTCTCATGTGTTTGAATGACTCTTCCAGAGTGATTTCCCTTAGAGGTAGCCAAACGAAACTCCTTTGAGGTGTATGTAAGGTCCACAGTGAACTATTACATGGGAACATACACAGTGAGAAGTTGTACGCTCGGTTGCTCTGACGGCTCTTTCTCGGCTTCTGTGACCTAGCTCCCTAGCTTGCTCTGTGCACCTGGACAAACCCGTGTGC
>NW_007739400.1:25241-27096 GCF_000696425.1 Galeopterus variegatus | reverse complement strand
TACCCATCATCTCAAACATTCGTCATTTCTTTGTGTCGGGAACACTTCAAATCCTCTCTATGAGCTATTTGAAATCACGCGACAAATTGTTGTTCTGTAGTCTCTCTCTTATTTTCTGTATTTTATGATGCTTTCGTATGTCGGGGGCCTGGCTGGCCAAGGGAGAGCCTTCCCCTCCCAAGGCCAGCTCATTCCTGGAGACAGCAGACGACTTGCCTGCAATGGGCCCATCCTATGCAAACCAACCAATCAAATAAATTGCTCGGACTTGCCTGCCCTCTCTCTCACCCAATCTTTCCCCCGACCCCCGACCTCCCGTGCCCCTCCCACCCCCGTCCCCCACACACGCCCTACCCACGACAAAGGCCCTGAGACATCGTTTCTCCTTTACTTCTTCTGACTCCCGACTGACCCACGTGCCTCCCCACGTGGCCCCGTGTGGTGCAATGAGCCCCCTCCTTTTGGGAACTGTCCACCAAGCCTCTGTCCTTTGACCAAAACTTGAATCAGGCTCCTGAGTCCAGTCTGAGTAGGCTTGACCTTGGGTTTCCCGCTCTGTCCTAGTAGGATCCAGTTTGAGCAAGAAACCCACCAAATCAGTTCAGTGAAAATCCTCCATCCTGGTCTCTTTTCACCCTGGCTTGCCTTCCGCAAGAATTCTACGGAGTGGGAGTCGGTCTAGCAGAAATCCCCCTTACCCCCGATGTTTCTTTCCTCTTAGCACTTTTTCAGCCACTGACTCCACCGCCGCCACCACCCCCCACCCGGCTTCCTTGGCTGCAAACCTCCACTCGTCCTCGTTGGAGTCGGCCGTTCGGTCCATTCTCTGTTCCGTACTTTAGTGTCATCTGAGACTAAGGGCAAAACTCCTTCCATCTGTGTACCTGTAAGAATATAAAAGAAATTTATCTACTTCCAAAAAACAGTGGTGGGACAGACATTTTGTAAACATGCCCATTCGAAAAGGGATGAATAGACCAGAAGGAAGGAAAAATAGGCTGCAAAAAAAATTCAAAACCCGGGGCCGGCCCGTGGCTCACTCGGGAGAGTGNTCCGCACGAGTGGCGTGTAAGTGCGTTTCTTGTGGGAGGGTGCCTCCCAACAGTGGGGCAACAGGTGAGGCCGGGCGGACCCAATCAGGCCCTCTCTTGAGCCATTCCCTGGACATTCCTCTCCTCGGCGGCCAGAGCTCAGGGCCCCTCAAGTTTCCTTCCCAAAGTCTTGTTTTTCCTCGGCCTCCCTTGGGCACTCCACAAGACCTCAGGGTTTATCCTCCCTCACCCCCACACTGGATCCTCAGAGCCAGATATATTTTGGATTTCAGACTTTTCCAGATTTTAGAAAAATGTACTGTGGACTATGAAACACCCCCGCAGGGCCCACAGCTGCACCCTAGAATCAAACGTTAGTACTTCTGCATCACATTATGTGAATATTTGCAAGAAGCAGGAAAAATATTCATTAATGCCCACTCTCAGTTGAGGTTATATTCTGCTGACAAGTCATGAGAAGAAATCGTTTTCAGGAATGAGGGATCTCAGACTAGGGGTGTGGACNGGTCACATAAAATTATTACCAACTGTATGTTTTTAATTTTCTGTATTCCTCTCTCTCCCCCCATTTTACCAAATTTAGTTTTCTTAATCGACATGTAACGTTGTGATATTTGGGTACATGCATACAACGTGCACCCATCGAATCAGGGTAATGGGCATACCCATCATCTCAAACATTCGTCATTTCTTTGTGTCGGGAACACTTCAGATCCTCTCTATGAGCTATCTGAAATCACGTGACAAATTGTTGTTCTGTAGTCTCTCTCTTATTTTCTGTATTTTATGATGCTTTCGTATGT
>NW_007739400.1:22506-23289 GCF_000696425.1 Galeopterus variegatus | reverse complement strand
AAAAAAAAATTCAAAACCCTGCAGGGCCAATATTAAATGCAATGCGGCCGCCTCCCTCCTATCAGTCCACCAGGTGCAGCCCATTGAATTGTCCTGTGCTCGAGGGTTTTCCAGGCCTGCGCTCCACGTTGCCAGCTTTCCCACAGTTCTGGGCTCCTGGTGGCAGTCCCACTGTCCTGGCTCACTAGACATTTCCCCAATGGGGGCTCCGACCCCACTTTTCTCCTCCACTTTGCTCCATAGAGGACCTCAGCAGCAGCTGCACCCCTGCAGCAGGTCTCTACCTTCTATACATCTCTGAAATCTGGGTGGAGTCTGCCTCACCTCCACTGCTCTCATGTTCTGCCAGACTGCAAACTTAACATGACGTGGATGCTACCAAGGTTTCCGGCTTGTGCAGGAACCATACTTGGGGCTGCTTGAGGCAGAGCTGCTCCAGCCAGAGCAGCTGGAATGCAGGGAGTGGTTTCCCTAGGGCAGCAGTGCCCCAGGTCTGCCCTCCCCTCCAGGCAAACTCAGTTCTCCTATGCCCCTGGGGTTGTGATGGGAGGGGTGCTCTTCCAAACTTCCGAAATGCCTTCAGGGCCTTTCTCCCATCATGTTGGCTATTAGCATCTAGTTGCCCCATCCCCAGCTCCTGAATTACCTGAACCGGCTCAGCCTAAGTTTGCCATTTACTCACAGTCTTGGGCAGTTCTCCAGCATTCACCCACACAGTTTGGACAGCTGCATTACCTATTTATCAAGGAGTGGTTGCCCTGCCCCTATGTGTGGATCTGTGGC
>NW_007739400.1:20252-20791 GCF_000696425.1 Galeopterus variegatus | reverse complement strand
AGCTCAGTCCTCAGCTTCCTCAGCAGCAGCCTGCACCCTCCCCATGGCATCCTAGGCATCAGAGGGGGCAACCTGTGGATCAGAGCCACTGGTCATTTATACTTAAGTCCAATAACTCAGGACACCTGGGTGTGAGCCAGACAACCCAGGAACACCTGGGTGCCCATGCACAGTTAACATTAGGTGATAATGAAGGAACACATGGGCACAAGTGCATATTTACATCAAATGCTCAGCAAGATTTTGAACATCTGAGGGGCCCTGACCATTCATCTTCACTTTCCCTATGCCACCCCTTCCACAGATGCTCAGTGCTGGCTGACTCTTCAGGGTGAGGGGATTTTTATCATGATTACTGAGGTTTTTGGTGCCCCCTTATATATTTTTTCTGCTCAAGGCAAGTGTTTCACTCATTTCACTCTCCCTAATCCTCACCTTGTTATTGTCATTCCCACTCAGTTGACCTGTGCTGTGCATCATGGCAGCTGCTAGCCAAATGTAGCTATTGAGCACTGGAAATGTCATTAGTTCTGATTGAG
>NW_007739400.1:17638-18514 GCF_000696425.1 Galeopterus variegatus | reverse complement strand
GATCTTAACCCTTGACTTGGTGTTGTCAGCACCACGCTCTCCCAAGTGAGCTAACCGGCAAACACTATATAGGGATCCGAACCCTTGGCCTTGGTGTTATCAGCACTGCACTCTCCCAAGTGAGCCACGGGCTGGCCCTTGACATGACTTTTTCAGGCTTTCCCTCATCCCATGGTTTCTGGTCAGTTCTGTGTTTATCAGATTGTCTTCTGCACACTAATTTGGTTTCCCAGAGATGGGGGTGCTCTGGATTGTAGGCACGAGGGTACAGAGGTTACCGGTCATTGGAAAGGCATATTTCTCATTGCAAACTAATGACTCTGTTTTCATGCAAGGGGATTGGGAATTTGTGACTACTACAGACTATGACTCTAAAGGCACAGTGAGAGTTATCAAGCTGTGTTGTTTCCCCAATTTCACCAGCGTGGTGCTAACCTAAAAAAAAGAAAGAAAGAAAGGAAAAAAAAATCTCCAAATATATTGAGTTTATTCAGGAATAGAAAATTGGAATATAATGCGAAATGCACACCATGGCAAGCCACCAGTGCATTCAGTGAGGAAAGGGTAAAAGAAAGCTTCTACTGGCAAAAGGTAGAGGTTCACATGAATGCTTGGAAACAGAGTTCATTGGTTTCAGAGGCTCAAAGTCAGATTTGTCATCAGTTCATTGGTTGAGAAGCTGTTACTGGACTATTTCCATTCAGAGCATCTTATTTGAATTACAGCAGCTCCAAAGAATGTCTAATGACAAACCTTGTCACAGAAATACGTGCACATGTGCAAAGCAGGAGATGCGTGAAGGACAGGAAGGGATTTCTGATGAGTTTTAGAAAGTCCTTGGAAACAGTTCTTATCTCAGAAAGCACGCATGAGGCC
>NW_007739400.1:14222-16040 GCF_000696425.1 Galeopterus variegatus | reverse complement strand
AGAGCAGATGCTTCTTCTGTCACTCTGGAAAGGGCTTTGTGGAGAGAGACATCCTCTTCTTCTAATTTTTTTTAAAGTTATGGTTGCACATATACAACCATACATAAATATATTATTAAGTCATTAAATTACACTTAAAATGTGTGAGTGGTGAGGACTGTCTGGTTAAGTCAGTTGGTTAGAGTACAGCCTTGTAACACCAAGGGCACAGGTTTGGATCCCCATACCAGCCAGCCACAAAAAAAATAAATTAATAAAAAAGCAGCTTTTAATGTGTGGATTATACAGTATGCCAACTATACCTCTATAAAGCTGTTTAAAAAAAGAAACATCAGTTGGTTAGAGTACAGCCTGGTAACACCAAGGTCAAGGGTCTGGATCCCGATACTGGCTAGCCACCGAAAAAAGAGAGAGAAATGGCAGATATAATTTAAGGAGATAACTGAGATCACCTGGAGAAGGGAGCTTAAGAGAACAGGGGTCAGAGAAAGAGGGCCAGCCATCTGAAATAAGAGGGGAATCTGAACGCCAAGTAGGAGAGAGCTTCAAAATGAGGAGTAGTTGGGGCCGGCCCGTGGCTCACTCGGCAGAGTGCGGTGCTGATAACACCAAGGCCATGGGTNAAAAATGAGGAGTAGTCAGTCAGCCATATCAACTCTACAGAGAAATGGAGCCAGCACCAAGGCTGGGGCGTCCTTGGACGTGGCAAGGACCCTTGGGGGCTTTACTGATAAGAGAGTCAGTGGCACTATTAGGGGCTGAGGATGGAAGCAACACATATGACAATCTTGTGTCTGCTCTGTTTCTAGAGAAGCAGATGTTAGAGGCTNAAGCAACACATATGACAATCTTGTGTCTGCTCTGTTTCTAGAGAAGCAGATGTTAGAGGCTTCAGCAGAGAGGGACTCAGAGAGAGCTTGGCTGGACAGGGAAAGGCAGGCTTGCAGGTAGACATTGCATAAAATTAAGCCTGTTACTCATCTCTTTGGTACCTGATGTCATTGTTATATGTTCTAGAAACCTCTATCAGAAATGGTGGTCTTGGGCTGGCCCGGTGGCACACTGTAGCAGTGCGCCACTTGGGAGCGCAGCGGCGCTCCCGCNCTGTCTTTTGTTTCAAACCTTGAACCCGCACTGCTTCATACAGTGCCTAGTCCATGTTGGCTCTCAGCACAGCCAGCAACAGCAAAACCCGAAACAGGAAAGCGGCCACCAGGTACCACATACTCAAGGGTAGCCACATTCCCTCCCCTTCCCAAGGGGCTAATGGCTCCTTTACCTGCTTGGAATCCTGATGGCTATGCCAATTGTTAGATTAGGGCTCACACCTTTCAAACCCATTGTGCCAGGCTGGGTCACCAGATCNGGCTATTCTGTAACCACTGCCACAGAGACAGGTGTGTGGTAATGGAGACTAACTTTTCCACCTTTTCACCGGGTGAAAACATACTTAGTTTTGCAGGGGCACCCTTCCTTGGGTCATCTGCCCATCTGCATGTGGCACTCTTCTCAGGTGTATATGGCACCCAGCAGGCCATCCGCTTTCTCTTGTTTAAGTGGTACCCGGTGGGCCATCTGTTTGTTGGACAAATGAGACATGCATTTACTACATAGTCCTCAGAGCACATCGCAACATCCACCCCTAGGTCCCATAGGCTGCTCATGCTTCACTTTCTGATGAACGACAGGTCATCCCACAAGACGCACAGTCTCTCCCGTCACCATCAGGTTTGTCATTGTCCCCAGTGTCAGAAGCAGGGATGACCTGTGGCCTATACTTCAGCCTTCAGCACATGCACTAGTGTTTCCAACCTGTCT
>NW_007739400.1:11344-12095 GCF_000696425.1 Galeopterus variegatus | reverse complement strand
CCAAGCGGCGCACTGTAGCAGTGCGCCACTGGGCCGGCCCAAACCTGTTTCTTTTTATTATGTTTTAAAACGTGGCTACTAGAAAATTTAAAATTATATGTATGACTCACATACTTCTAATGGAGAGCACTGGTATGGACTGAAGCTCAGAGAGGCTAAGCAATCCCAAGGTCACTCAGCTAATATGAAGCAAGGTCATTATTTGAACATAAGTAGACTCTTAACCACCTGGGACTCATTATATTGTAGGACAGGGATAATGATAACACATCTCTGATTAGGTTACTTGTGGGGCTACACATGGAAATGCCAAGCATATATGAATCTCTTAAGTGCACACTAGGGAAAGCCACTTCTCATCTGTAAAATAGAGATAATATCCATTATACCTCTATTATAGCATTGTGAAGAATCTCCCTCTATCCACCCTGGGCATTCCTACTTCATATCCCACTTTACCTGGCTTTATTTTCCTCCATACCCCTTATCATCATCTGACATATATGTAGGCATAAATAGAGACATACAGACACATAGATGTATAGATATATTCACAAATATACAAACATTACTGGCTTATTGTTTGCTTTCCATCTTGATGGTTGAGATTTTGTTTGGTGCTGTCCCCAGCACTTAGGACAGTGCCTGGCATGTACTTGGTATATAATAACTATTTGCTGAATGAATGAATGAGGGTCAATGAGACCATGTATATACCTCACCACCTGACACGACTTTTTTTTTTTTTTTT
>NW_007739400.1:9057-9478 GCF_000696425.1 Galeopterus variegatus | reverse complement strand
TTTTTTTTTAACATGGTGAAATGAATTACTTTTTTCTTTTATGGCTTCTGAATTTTGAGATATAGTTTAAAAGACTTCCAGACTAAAGATTAGTTTTCTCACTTTTTTTATTGAATCATAATTGATTATACATATTTTAAGGAATCAATGTTGACATATGTTGATTAAATCAATATTACTAGTATGTATGTTGTTACCAATTGTACTTATTCTTTACACCCCTTGTCCAATCTCTATCCCCCTCTACCTCCCCCTCCCACCACTGATAACCTGCGATTTCTTCTCTCTCTCTTAAAGAGTAATGGTTACTCTGTTGATTTGTCACCTAGATGATCTGTCCCATGCTGAAAGGTGTATTCGGGTCCCCCAATATTATCATAGAGCAGATGCTTCTTCTGTCACTCTGGAAAGGGCTTTGTGG
>NW_007739400.1:6377-7449 GCF_000696425.1 Galeopterus variegatus | reverse complement strand
AAAAAAAAAAAAAGAAATGGTGGTCTTATTTAATGGTATTCAACAACAACCGAGACTTTACCAAATTTGTGAAATCAAGGAGTGGCTGGGATAAGGACTGTGCTGTTTTTCTAGAAGCATCAGTTGATATTCTGTTCTAACATTGTTCTGAGGCAAACAAACCTTTTTATACATTGATAACCTTTTTATACGTTGATCAGAATTTCTCAGATCATATATTTGCATGTAGCACTGAATAAAAGATGCTTTAAAAAATCTTGAAGTTCATTGTGCATACTTTATTTAATAAAAGACAAATGATGGTCATAAATTCAAAAGATCTATTGTACAACATGATGGCTACAGATAATATATTGTATTCTTGAAAAATGCCGAGAGTAGACTTTAAGTGTTCTCACTACAAAAATGACAGCTATGTGAGTTAATATGCATCTTAATTAGCTTGGTTTAGCCATTCCACAATCTACGTATATAGATTTCAAAACAACATGTTGTACACTATATATACAATTTTATCTGTTAATTAAAATTTTCTAAATTTAATTTTTTAAAAAAGACAAGTGATGGTCATTGTGTATTTTTAGATAAACTTTTATTCTAACATATTTATTTTATTTAATTAATTATTTTTGGTGACTGTCTTGTCCAGGGATCAATCCCTGGACTTTGGACCATGCTTTAACCAACTGAGCTAACTAGCCAGCCCTCTAACATGTTTATTTTAAAACCAGCTAAAGCGAACACTCCTCTCTCTGCATGTACATATATATTACTGTAAATATCGGTAAGGAGTATGTGAGTTTGTTCAGTTCTTCTCCGTTTCCATATCTGTTTGCCACTCTTTTCTCTCCTACTCTTTGCCCCCTAGGAAGCTGATCCCTATGGCTACATCCCCAGTGGTCTGTGCTTGATCTGCTTTCTCTGGCCTCTCCATCTTCCCCAGCCTCATTGCTCTTCTCTCCCAGCATCTCCAACATCTCCAAGATATGGACGAAGACTCTGTATTAGTCAGTTTCTGTTGCTTATAACAAAATACCTGGAACTGGGTGATTTGTAAAGAAAACAAAATTTA
>NW_007739400.1:4631-5406 GCF_000696425.1 Galeopterus variegatus | reverse complement strand
TGTTGCTTATAACAAAATACCTGGAACTGGGTGATTTGTAAAGAAAACAAAATTTATTGCTTACACTTTTGGAGGCTGGGAAGTCTAATGTCCAGAGAATACATTTGGTGAAAGCCTTGATGGTGGCAACAGTGATCCAGAGATCTCGAATGGCAGAAATAGTGGAGCAGAAAAAGAGTTAGTTCCTCATGCGCTCTCCTTTTAAAGCCCTCAAACCACGCCCTGACCACCATTGCTAATCCATTCACTATGGCATGATCCTGCAATCTAACCACCTCTTCAAGGCCACACCTTTCAATTACCATAATAGGATTTCTCACCCTCAACGATTACAGTGGGAATTCAGCTTCTAATATATGAGCTTTAGGGACATAATTCAACCAATCCACAGCAGACTCCTTTAAAGACCAAACTTTAGTTAAGCTCTTCTGAGCTCTCTTCTGGACTAGGCCTCACCATTGGCCTTCCACGTCCATCCTTGCCAAGTGCTGCTTTAGCAAGAATCCTGCTAAATCAGTTTAGAGAGAATTTCCACCCTTAATATCTGATTAAGTTCTTCATCTCCCTCATTTAAGTTCTCATCTAAGTCCTCAGCCTGTCTTTAGCAAGAATCTTACCCTCTTATCACCTCTTAGTAATTTTCCATCCACTACACTCCTTGGCTATAAATCCCAGCTTTCTTTGCTGTATTCTGAGTTGAGCCCAATCTCTCTCCCCTATTGTAATAGTCTTGAATAAAGTCCTCCTTAATGTTTTAACAAGTGTTAGAATAATT
>NW_007739400.1:2466-2987 GCF_000696425.1 Galeopterus variegatus | reverse complement strand
GGGGGGGAGGGTTAGTGACTGGGAGCCTCCAAGAGATCATAGGATAGGAGGGAAACTGTGGACAGGACAATTAAAAAGCATAGAAGAAACATGTTGCTGAAGGTTATTAAGTGGAGCCGGTTTAATGTTCCTTGAGACGGATGAGCAAAGAGATTACTTTTGAACGGAGAAGTTTGGGGCTGTTACATTGGGTTTCTTTGATAACAGTGTTACCCTGGGCCTGAAAATCCAGGATATATGACTTCTGGGAAGTTACACATGATCTTAGGTGTGCATGGGCCAGCACCGCACCTGCCCCACACCCCCACTATCCAAATGTGCTCAGGAAGGGTTGATTATTACAGACCCAGATTATGGGGCTACAACTTGTTTGTGTGCTCAATATCAAGTTTTCTGTCCAGCAAGACAGGATCCATGTCCCACTAGACTCAACAAAGAACTGCCCTTCCAGACTTGCCTGCCACTGTTGAGTACTCACTGTGTGCCAGCAAGTCCCCACAATTTCTTTTTGGTTTTTCAAC
>NW_007739400.1:0-523 GCF_000696425.1 Galeopterus variegatus | reverse complement strand
CTGGTTTATTATAAAGGATATTTTAAAGGATACAAATAAACAGCCAGATGAAGAGATACATAGGGTGAGATCTGGAAGGCTCAGTTCCTGTGGAGTTGGTGTGTGCCACCCTCGTGGCACGTGGATGAGTTGCTTACCTTCCTGCAAGCCTCCAGGAGTTCAGCTGTCCAGAAGTTCTCTATACCCCACCCTTGTGGGACTTTTATGAAGACTTCATTGGACAGGTATGATGGAAGCATGTATAACCATCTAGAAATGTGATTGGACAGAAAGGGTATGATCTAATACTAACACTGTGTGGGGAAACTCAACAAGGCCTGTTTCTTTGGATTCTTCTCGGCCTCTCTGTGCAGCCTTCCTTCCTGCAGAGGATGTGGCAGGATCCCCTCTGAAATGGATGTCTTATGGGGCAGACGGAGGTGGGCCCGAGAAGCGAGCCAGAGCACGGCGGAGGCTGCAGTGCTGATACCAGTCAGGGCCGGGGGTCCCCGGCGACTGGAGCGGAAGTCTGCTCAATGCTAGA
>NW_007739399.1:71768-72284 GCF_000696425.1 Galeopterus variegatus | reverse complement strand
CAGGTTAGTTTCTCCTACAGTCAACTCATCTCCACAGAGGCTGAATTAACATGAGGCTGAATTAAGCTCAGTACCAGACAATAAATTTGGAAAATAAAAACAAAAATAACTGGAGCAGTGACAATCTTCTCCCTGTCTTCCTCTGGCAGGAAAAGGATTTTGGAGTCTTTTCCTTCTCTTTTCATTTCTTCAAGCAGAGCTTCATTAAAACTGAAATATGTAGTAAGGTGGTATAAGTGTAATATTAGTTATAAACATTATAACTAGACTTAATTACAGTTGTGATTATGTATATAATTATAAATTGATTTGATTATTGCTACATTTTCATCTCTACCCTGAACTCCACTGACAATTTTATTAACAGGGGCTCACCTAGCATAACCCTCCATTCATACCTTAGAAGAAAACCTTAGAAAGCAAAATACAATTTGGTAAAGTTATTTATATCAACTGAATGATAATCATATAACAGACTTTTATTTGTTATATGACATATTATATAGCATCACATAA
>NW_007739399.1:68993-71367 GCF_000696425.1 Galeopterus variegatus | reverse complement strand
GAATGATAATCATATAACAGACTTTTATTTGTTATATGACATATTATATAGCATCACATAAAAAGTTCTTATTTGTATTCAATTGCTATTGGATATATATATATATAGTATAAAATTACTTCTAACAAAAGTGGCATATATGTCATCATATTCTTCTAATTTTAAAACATGAAATATACATTGTAATATCTAAGAAGGACAAATATTTGGAGCTGTAGATGGCAGTATTGTTGCATTTTTTAATGAATATGTTATAAAGCTGATGCTTGCCTTTATCCTTCACCCACAGCCTTCGTTACTTGTTACTTTCCACAGTTCTATAGGTCAATCTATGAAGATATTGAAATGTTAATTTGAAGACTTTTTTCTTTGACTAGGCAACTTTGATTTGCATTTACTCTATGTGTAAAGGATATTACCTGGAGAACAACAGGAGCCAGAAAAAAAAAAGTTTTTAAAAAAAATTTTTTACATCTGGTTTGTATAAACTAATCCACAAGGTCGGGGAGTTGTGACATTGACACTGTGAATTGCTAGGAACTCATCCATTCTCACATCCTTTAGTTTATTGAGTTCTCAATGGACTTTCAGACATACATTTTATAATGCCTATTAAGACTTTAAAATTTCTTTGATTTCAACATATTCTTTGATGCTGGGTTAAATGAGACATCTATTTTCATGTAACTTGTTCTCTGCCATCCTGTAGATATTTTTAAGGAGCGTTTTTCAATGAATAATTAGATCTTGTAAGGAAGAGAAACCTAGTCTCTTCATCTTTTGAACAGCATGAGGGAGATAGTACAGGACATGCATAAGAAAAAGCTGTAATAATGAGGTTATCATGATGTAAGCTATGCATTTGGAAGAACAGAACAGAAATGAAAATGAGTAGTGGGTCGCTCAATTAAAATTGCTTTCTAAAATTTCTGAGTGTAAGGGAATTTAAGCTTTTGTTGCACCAGGAGCAGTCTTTGAAATCAAGGTAGGGAAATAATTTTCCATCTGCATCCAATGAGTTTGGTTGTGTTGGATTTTTCTTTCAAGTGTATTCATTCTCTAAAAACAAAAAAAACAAAAACAAAAAAAAAAAGGAAAAGTTGCACTTGGCTTTGTTTGTTTCTCATAAAAAGATCAAATATCAACTGGAGTTAACAGCAGACAAAAGAAGGTACAATTTATTCTCATCAAGTTTTTGTGAGCACTTTCAGCTCTACGACGACAATATTAAGATGTCACATTTAAGTGATGTGTTATCAGTGCTCACTTTTGTATCTTCAACACAATACAGCAGAACTCTGTAATGTACCATAAATAGCAACTAATGTGGGAACAAGCTGAGCTGCTCTGTACACTTTATAACTTAATCAAGATGCTGTAGAGTTTTTCTTTTGAAATACTTAAATTTGACCAGATAACATAAAATGAACAGGATCGAACCTCTCTTTGTGATTTGACACTTGTCTTTATTTTTTGTCTCCAATTTCAATACTCAGACCTTTGCAAAAAGCAATGACAGTTCATTTGTCTTAGTCAGTATTAATTTTAAAAATGTTTGTGTCTTTCAAAATATCTTTATACGTTCTACATAATTTTATGCTACAGACCACCCTTTAAGAGAGTTGTTAGAGTTATTGCAATTCCAATTGCCATTAGTGAACAATTAGACACAGTCTGATCAATTCAAACTGCCTCAAGTCCAATAAAAAATAAATGGCAGAGACCACAAAGGATACATTCTGAGAATCTACCTTACAAACTTTCTGCTACCTTGGACAGCTTATAATTATGAAAATTGGTTAGCATGAAATTATTCCTTTTGAAGACACAATGATTATTGAAAAACCTTTTATTGGTGTTTACAAGTAAAAGTAAATGTATAAAGCAGTTATTTTACTGTTTCCAGAATATTGTTGTATAAAGTAGAAAAAACGCTTAGCAAATGAAAGAATTTACTTAATAGTTCATTTGTACCATAAAGTATTCCATGTCTATTGTTTGAAAATAGTATATAATATGGTAATAATTTATTAAAAATGTAAAGTTTTTAAAATTCATAAAAAATATTTTTAATGATAAAACAAATTTAAAATTATTAAATCGCATAAAATAGCTTATTTTTCAATAATGTAGTTGCCTAGTCTGGCATGAAAAAATGTCAATAAATTTTAACAATAAGGAAAAAAGAACATTTCTCTGTAAAGTTTCTATTAAATTTTTAGAAACATGATACATAACATATGTGATTGTACCTTTAACTAAATCTTTATACACTCCTTAGGTAGGCCAGATCACAAAATTTGTTTCAAGTTGAATGGAGACTGATACAGACATTTTAAGATTTGTTTCCCTGTGATGTAGTACTACACCAGCA
>NW_007739399.1:65613-68839 GCF_000696425.1 Galeopterus variegatus | reverse complement strand
AATAAGGAAAAAAGAACATTTCTCTGTAAAGTTTCTATTAAATTTTTAGAAACATGATACAAAACATATGTGATTGTACCTTTAACTAAATCTTTATACACTCCTTAGGTAGGCCAGATCACAAAATTTGTTTCAAGTTAAAAAATTAAAGAGAATGGAGACTGATACAGACATTTTAAGATTTGTTTCCCTGTGATGTAGTACTACACCAGCAAAGGGAAGTATAAAACAGGTTATACAGTAAATCAGATTTTAAGTGAGTTTTTCAGTCTATTTCTTATCTTGTTCCTTACACTAGCATGCCCACTTTTGAGGATGGTCAGTTTAACTGACATGGGGTGAGCAAATTTCCTTGGGATTACTTCAGTAGTTATCGTTAGACTGCAGGGAGAGCCAAGGCTGCAATCAAGGCTCTACCCACTGTCATGCAAGGGAATTCTTGCTACACTCTAAATACCTAATTATGCATTCTGATTTTACTGAATCATCAAGCCAACAGCTATGAAAGCTAGCTATTGGGTATTATAGTTAACAGTTTACATTATATGTAGATTAACTCTGTCAACAATTCTTGCTCCGTTGTTCTGCTGTATGCCATGCAAATATATAAGAAGGCTCTTACTGAAATATTTTATATATGCTAAATTATATATTTGGATATCATAAAAAATTATTAGAAAAACCCCCACACACTTTTATTTTTATCCAATTTGATTAAGAATCAGACTTTGAAAACCATATTATGGCTCTCACTGATGCATTCTCAATCTTCTCTTTCATAATAAACCAAAACTCAAAACTTCGAATTCTCTATTCATCAGTACCTTTAATTGTTTTTTTTCTATTTGAGTATGTATGTTTATGTTTAAACTATATATATGGTATTTTGTTTTCTCTGTCTTTGGACATTATCTAAATGTTATTACTCAGTAGTTATTACTCTTCAAATTATTATATTTACCACTCAGCATTATGCTTTCATGTTTAATATTTAAGCGATTTTATCAATACTTTATAGTATTTTATCATATAAAGATACTCAGTATACCTGTTTTCTTGTCAGTGGACATGTGAGTCATTTCTAGATTATTAATACAATAAACAATGCTTCACGAATATTGTGTATGGGATTCTTGGCACAAAATTTCAAAAGTTTTTAGGACTATGATTAGGAATGTAATTGTTAGGTCATGAAATACATGCATGTTTAATTATAGTAGAATATTCCAAATTGTTTTCCCACATGTTTGTAAAACATTTAATTTTGAGCAGTGCATTAATTTTGGTTCCCTTAAATGTTCTCCAAACTTATTACATTCAGACTTCATTTTTGCTAAGTCTGAGGGTGAAAAATAAAATCTCAAATACATTATTTTTTAATTTGTCTCACCTTGCTTGCTGAGTAGTTTCAGAATTTATTACTATATTGTTTGCCCATGTGCTGTATTCACTTAGTGAAATGCTTATTTATGTTATGCATTCATTTTTCTTTTGTGGAGTTTGTATTTATCTTATTGTTTTATAATTTTTGTATAGATTTGCATTGTTTCCAGTTCATATTGCTTTATAATTTTTATGTTGTTAAAAAAATTACTCTCTTCTGAAGATCACAAAGATATTTTATTCTATTATGTTCTAAAAGATGCCTTCACTTTTAATGCTTAAGCCAACTGGAATTGACTTTTTTTTTTTTTTTTTTTTAATGGTGACAGGTAAGTATTTATTTATTTTTTCAAAACTGGTAAATTGCTGAAAATGACCAATCATTCTCCTAATGATGAAAAGCCCCACCCTCAGTGTGATCATATATGAAGTTTCTATATGCAGAGGATCTGTTTTCTGGGCTTTCTATTGTATACCACTGGGCTATTCTTCAGCAATCTCAGTATATTTTCCCTTCTTGTAATATTATTCTCATATTTTGATAAAAATATATTTTGTCTGATAAAACATGGTGTTCCACTTTTCTTCTGTCACTCTTTTTATAGCTGGAAAATTTGTGTAAATTTTGTGTTGTTTCTTAAATACTTAGAAGTATTTGTTGCTTTGTGTTTCTTTGCCCCCCACAGATTTGTCACCCCATTTCCCCTGGGGGATGGAGATGAAAGGATTACTCAAAGCCCATCTCTTCTGAGCAGTGAGAGGCCCCGAAGTAGTTAATCTCCTGGAATCCTCAAGAAAGAGGCATTCCTTCCTTGGGAAATGAATGCCAAATTGGGGTTCTCTTCCTGCATTTATTATTCAGACCAGGAAGTTACAGGAAGAGAACAAAGGTGAGGTTCTAGTTTAACAATATAGGCTGGTAACTTTCAGTGAAACAAGCCAGATGACATTCCAGTAGACAATTAAGCGATCTTATCAACAACAGTTTGATCTTAGCAAACATTCCTTCTTAACAGCAATTTCTCAGTATCTTTACGTAACAATCAGTAACTAGTCTGTCTTTGAGGCAGCAACCTGCTGTGCCACAATCCTTATCTTGCAACAGAGACTTATACCCTGAGGGAAATTTCCAGTCCTCCGCAATGTCAATATTTGAAACTGCAAGGCTTTGGAAAACCAGGCCCTGTGAAGTACATATGCTTTATAGTATATTCCGCACGTATTCATTAGTAAAATGAATTGAATCTAAAGTTTACTTGTTGGCAAGTTCTGCTTTCCATTTTTAATTTGAAGTATAATTTGTACATAATAAAATTCATCTTTCTTTAATAGACCAGCTTTTCCTGATTTATTGAGAGTGTTTAATTTAAAAAGATGTTAAATTTTGTCAAATTCTCTGTGCATTCTATTGAGGTGATCATAGTTTTCTTTCTTTGGTTCTGTTTCAGTCTGTTGATATGGGCCATTACATTGATTGATTGTTGAAATTTGAAGAAACCTTATATTCCTGGGATAAACCACACTTGGACACAATGTTGATTGTTCCTATATATTTCCCAACTTGATTTGCTAATATTTAGTTCAGAATTCTTGAATTTATGTTCATGAGGGATAGTAATTTTTAGTGTTTTTAAAAAACTCATTTGTTTGGTTTGTCTGTTTTTTTTTTATTTTTTTTTATAATTTCTTTGTCTGGTTTTGGTAGATAATCTTAGTTTCATAAAATGAGTTGGAAAGTATCCTGACTTTTATTTTCTGAAAAAGTTTATATAAAACTTGTATTACTTTTCCTTGACTGTTTGGTAGAATTCACTAATAAAGCTATCCAAGGGTTTATTGGAGT
>NW_007739399.1:61942-65193 GCF_000696425.1 Galeopterus variegatus | reverse complement strand
TGGAAAGTATCCTGACTTTTATTTTCTGAAAAAGTTTATATAAAACTTGTATTACTTTTCCTTGACTGTTTGGTAGAATTCACTAATAAAGCTATCCAAGGGTTTATTGGAGTTATCTGGAGTTTACTTTCTGGGAAGATTTTTAATTTGAAATTCAATTTTTAAAAATAAGTATATAAATATTTAAATTATCCACTTCTTGAGTGAGCTTTACTAGTTTTTTTTTTTTTTTTTTTCCTTAATGGCATTTGCACTTTTTATCTGAGTTGTTGCAGGAGGGAAACTTCTAAAATATAGAATTAACTATTCTAATACATGAGATTATTTGGACCTTTTACTTTTTTTTTTTAATTTCAGGAAGTTTATGTTCATAAAACATGTTTAAAATTTTCTCATACATTTTTAATGTCTCTAGGACATGATCTTGGCATTTTTAAAAACTTTTCTCTTTTTTGTATCAATATTTCTAGTTACAAATTTATCAGCCTTTATAAAGAAACATTAATGGTTTTGGTGATTTTTCTATTTTACATTGTTTTCATGTTTTTTCTTGTTTCATTGATATCTGTTCTCATCTCTATTATTCCCTTTCTTCTGCTTTTTTACAGGTTTAAATTGATTCTCTTTTTTTTTTTTAACTGCATAATGTGGATCCTTGAATCATTTTTTTTTTAGCATTCTTTCTTTTATAATATAGCGTGGAGGCTAAAAATATTCCTAATGCCCTGCTAAAATGCATTCCACAAATTTTAATTTACTATATTATTATAATTCAGTTGAAAACATTTTATAAGCTTCTTTATAATTTATTTCTTCATCTATAGATTATTTAGAATTATATTACTTAATATCTGAATACATGCAATTTAGGTCTGTTTTGGTTAGATAACATAAATAAATAATTACTGTCTGTGAAATTTATTGAGCTTGTCCCATTTTATGATCAATTTTGGTAAATACTTTATGTCAGCATGAAATAATACATAATTTATTTTGCTTGAGTGCAGTTTTTCATAAAATTCATTTAAATCAATTTTTTAAATTGTGTCAATTAGATTTACTATATCTCTCCTGAGCTTTTGTCTGGACCAGTCAACGACTACAACAGCATTTGTTTTATTTATATATAAATAAATGCACACATAAAGTAACTGCCTAGACCAGGTTGTGTTAGAAATATTCCATCTCTCTTTCGATGCTTTCTCTTCTATATTCAATTATTTTCTTGTGTATATATACTACTAAAAATAACATGTTATTTTTTTCTTCTGCTTATTTCAGTTGTAATTTTCCAATATCTAGTTTAATGTAAAAATTTAAACTTGTAATAATAATTCTTAAACCTACATTTATAACTAGTTAAACGCATGAGAGAGAAAACTAAAAGAAAATATCCATAAATAAAAAATGTGACTGCCAAAATCTATATTTGTTTTAATTCTTTAATGATTTTAATTTAAACTATATCACAGCTATAGAACACAATGATACCGTAATATATATTATTTTTCATTATGAATTATATTGTCTTCTATTTTTGAGTCAATACAATTAAAATTTTCCCGGTGTATACCTGTCCTGGTTTAGACTCAAAATAAGTTAACAGTATAATTTGGGAATTGAGCTAGCATAAATCAGTAAGCTCAACATTTACTTCCAGTTTCTAGATAATTCTGTTATCAGATCAGTTTTCAAATATGTGACTCGAGAGACAATCCAGCTGATAGTAGTTAAAAAAATTGCCATAACAAAATGTGAGTCACCATGTATGAATAAATTCACTAAGTATCTACCTTACATTTTCTGGTGATTGATCATTTTTTAAGTGTTTAAGCAAGTCCTTACTAACAGTATTTTTTTAATGTAATTTATGGAATATGGTTGTAGAGGCCAGATGCCAGAATGAGTACAGAGAATTAAGTACCCTTGCAAATCATATTTTCTTGCAGCAAATCGTTTCACCTTTTTTAGTTCCATGGCCTTATAGTTTAATTGAGACTACCTTAATTTAATGATTACCAAGAGTCTTTTAGTGCCATTAATAGATTAAATGTCCATTAAAATTGCCCTGGCTGTTCTTTGACCTAAGTAAATAATTTCATATTTTTTGGATCATTTACATTAAAAATGACATTTAGTTGTAGAAGAATATACATCTGTTTTTTTCTGGAACCTATGGCCCTCATTAATTTTTACTAGTTCTTTTTGAAAAGATGTTTTATTCATAATTTTTAAAAATTTCTTTCTATAAGAAAGTGACACAATGATAGATCTGTCAAATCTTAAGTGGGGCCTGGCTCTAATTGATTCTGAGTCAATAAAAGTTTTTAAAAATGAATGAGTTCTGAAAATGAATATACCAGATTTTCCATCAGTAATGCTCAGTTTAGTTACTGGTTGGAGAAGATTTGTAGGTTACAACATAGGGAGAGAGAATCCAGGGGAAAAAACAATGATCTCGCTGAAATGAGCTGATTGAGCTGGGACTCTGGGGAGACCAGATAGCCAGAGCTCCCAGAGCAGACTACCAAAGAGTAGAGAAATTTACAGAAAGAAAATTCTGGCAATATGCATGGGATCTTCCTGAAGTCTTCTGCTGAGTACTCATCAGCCTGTGTGTGTAAGGAAACTACCCAAAGTCAAGGGAAGAACCACCCAAAAGTATTACAGGCAACAATACTCAGAGCCAACACAAGGCAGGGAATAGCACCTGTTCTTACAAGCTAAAGTGGAAAAACCTAATAATTCATGGGCTATGATAAAGAGTAATTGAAAGATCTTGTTATACCATTAAATTATTGAAATATGGTCATTATTCAAATTATTCAAATTAACCATAGAATAAATGTTGCTGTGGTCCTGCTTAACTGATCTGAAAAGTAATATCTAAATAATATATCCAAATTCATTAAGTATATTCCAAAACAAAGCTAAAGAATTTTTATAGGATACAAAGTATACAGGATCTAAAAAGGTAATTTCCCATATGTCCCTCAACCAAAAATTTTTAGCAAGGCAAAGAAGAAGAAAAATATGACCATAATACTAAAAAAAAAATTAATAAATTATGACTTGTACTAATTGACATTTATAAAACACTTCCATCTAAAAATAGTGCAATAAAAACCAAGGCATCATTCACCCCAAAGTAGGGTAGAAAAAATGAAATTGAACTCTGAAAGCTAAATATGCGAACATTCTTCTAGAAGTCATCATACAGATATTCTCATCTGTTAAAAATAAATAAATAA
>NW_007739399.1:60668-61287 GCF_000696425.1 Galeopterus variegatus | reverse complement strand
CCCATATGTCCCTCAACCAAAAATTTTTAGCAAGGCAAAGAAGAAGAAAAATATGACCATACTACTAAAAAAAAATTAATAAATTATGACTTGTACTAATTGACATTTATAAAACACTTCCATCTAAAAATAGTGCAATAAAAATCAAGGCATCATTCACCCCAAAGTAGGGTAGAAAAAATGTAATTGAACTCTGAAAGCTAAATACGCGAACATTCTTCTAGAAGTCATCATACAGATATTCTCATCTGTTAAAAATAAATAAATAAATAAATAATACAATTTAGGAGATTCAAATTTGAAAGATCCAAATTCAGCAATCTGTACATGAGTTGTTATTTTGCATTATGTTTTAAAACTCTATAACATGTATATTAATTGAAACATAACTGATAATGTATATTTATTAGTGGGACAGAGTTGACTATCAATACTTGTGTACAGTATGTGATGATCAAATATAATATATTTTAAAATATTATGTGAAGGAATGGACTTAAATGCTGTATGTTATTATATTTTAACTAAGTTTTATTTAATATATTATATGCAGTCAGGCTATTTTTTAAACTTACTAATTATCAAATTTTATTTTCTGTGGGCTAAAAATGAAAACTCT
>NW_007739399.1:54001-59988 GCF_000696425.1 Galeopterus variegatus | reverse complement strand
AACCGGTCTGTACGTGGGATCCGAACCCTCGGGCGGGAGCGCTGCTGCACTTCCCAAGCGGCGCACTATAGCAGTGCGCCACCGGGCTGGCCTAAAAAGTATATTTTAAAATCAAAAGAACATGAAAATTCACCTTTAGATACATGTTCAAATTGTATTATAGAAGAGAAGAGTAATGTAGTTAAATTGCTTTCCAAAAAATTCTTTCTAAAAGGAAAACAAAATGTAAAATTGAAGTGTTTTAGTCTGGTTTCTGTTGCTCTAACAGAATACCTGAGACTGGGTAATTTATAATGAACAAAAATTTATTTAGCTCATGATTTTGGAGGCTAGGATGTCCAGGAGCATGTCAACAGCATCAGGTAATTTTCTTTGTGCTTCATTATCCCATAATGGAAGATGGAAGGAGAAGAGAGTGCATGCAAGAGAGCAAGAATGAAGGGTGGTGCTGGCTTTTACAATAACCCACTGTCAACATAAGTGACCCATTCTGAGATAACTATGTTAATCCATTCATGATGGCTCCACCCTCATGACCCAATCACTTCTTATGAGGCCCTACATCCCAACAGTGGTGCATTGGGAATTATGTTTGTAACACATGAATTTTGGGGAACACATTCAAACCATAACAAGGAGTATCTCAACATGTGAACATATAATTCAATGAAAGTGAGAAAAATGAATTATTTGAAACAAGTTGGCATATCTCTTATGATAGTTGGAAATCATAATTTATATTCCTGAAATTTCCTGCACTATTTTATTTAATCTCTTTTTAGGAAGACTGGTATCATGCTAAAAAAATTATATTTAAAATTTTGATAGTTTTTATTATACATCATCTTTTCTAAATATTGAGATATTAAATGATTATTTAAATTTCTGTACTTTATTTTTTATTAAACATCTATTTTTTTAAATTATATTTTTGCTTTTAAAAGTGGAAAATTTAAAACACATAAAATTTAAAAAATAATATAATGAACTGCAGTGTACCCATCTCTCAGCCTTAACAATTATAAATTTAAGGCCAAGTTTGTTTTACATACCCTCCTCACTAATCACTCTCCCCTACTAAAATATTTTGGATCAAATAACAACTACAACATTTTAATCCTTAAATATTTTAGTATGTGTTTTAAATTTAAGGACTCAAACACATGACCACAATATTATTCCTTATCATTTTTAATATTAATGTTGCTTTAAAATAACATCAAATATTCAGTCAGCATCCAATAAATTTCACCATATAAATCATAATGCAAAAATTTAAAATAAGTAAATTCTTTTTAGAAAAAATACAACTAGAGCTCTATTAAAATAGACATTTATTTGTTCTTTTCTTTTGCTGAATATAATTTTATTTTATCGTTATGCCTCATTTTGTTTATACATTCTACTGGTAGAGGGCATTTGAGTTGTTTCTAGTGTTTGGCTGTCATAATTAAAGGTGATAAAAAATTGACTAATAAATGAAATTCATACAGAAACTGCCAAAGTTCTTCAAATTGGTTGTATGAGAGTTGCAGTTCATCCATATTCTTTCTAAGATTTGCTTTCAGATTTGTGGGGTTTTTTTTGGTTTTTTTGTTTTTTTTTTTTGTATTTAGGCATTCTGTTTGGCTCCGGTTGAGATCTGAACCCAGGCAATCTGCCTTCTAAGTCCGTAGTCTTAACCAATACACTGTGTTGACTTTCAATATAATTAAAACATTTTGCATTTAATAAATACAATTAAAAATATTTTTGAAAGTTACTGTTGCTTGTTATTCTTCCATAGAGAGCAATTAACACAGTGACTTTATTTTTTAAAGAGCTATATAAAGTTAAGGGAGCACCTTGATTAACAACAGCTTTATCTTGAGGTATCTACCTTTTCCTTTCCAGCCAAAGTCCTGTACTGAAGTGTACAGGAGAATATAGAGCTCTGAATCACACTGAAGCTTTCATAAGCCAATGGTTAAAATGACAGACATAGGTTCCACACAACCGTTCACTCACAAAAGGAAAAACGGTACTGATTGGATTCGAAGTGCATTTTTGTCCTTAAGGGTTAGAAGACAAATGGATCTTTCAGCTCTGCAAGTGAGCACAACTAGCAATCCAAAAGCATTATTTGTGTGAGGTAGTTTATAGAATCTGTTCCATTTGTCACTGAAAGTAGTGGTCGAGGTTCAGAAAAATTTGAGTTATAGCTCAGGACCAGAATCAGTGGCCCCATGTTCAAAGCAATACAGGTTTAAAGGTGATTCACATCCTCGAAAACACTCAGGACCATCATGTACCCCAAATTATAAATTCTCTGAGTTACAGTGTGGTATGAAAGAAGGGGTTAGGCTTGGTTAACCTGAAGAAGTAAGGAAAAATGAAATTCTACACATTATTTTTTACAGAGCAGATAATAAACTATATTATTACAGACAAATAATATCAATCTCTGTAAATTTTTATGTATAAGTATACAATTATTTGGAAGGTGAGGCATATCTTTGTGCTTGAATGCTATTCAGTTTGTAGGTAGAGTATTTCTCAGAAGGTATTTTTGAAACCTAATAAGAATAAAAACAAAACAAAACAAAACAATAGTAGAATTGCTACAGCCAATAGTAGCATTTCAACTATGTTGAAAACCATGGCCATTGAACTGCATCAGCAACTTGGTAAGAATGACTTAAATGCCTGTTACATCAACAGAAAATGCAAGATATGTTCAATATGTATCATTACACATTGACAACATAAAAGCCTAAAGGCACACAGCATGTTTGATAGTATCAACCTTTAAAGGTTTATCATAGTTAAAAAATAACGAGGTGATTCTTTGGGGAGTTTTGTAGAACCAATATCTATAACACCAACATTGGGTATGTGTGGATCATTCTGACTATGAATGGTGCCTACCAATATGTATATAAAAATGGCTTCAGTGTTTAAACTATTTTCAAATTCAATTGTTTTGTTTATCTATACGACAAAGTGAATTCATTGTTAGGTAGCAAATGTAAGCCATAATAATAATAATAATAATAATAATAATAATAATAATAATAATAATAATATAATGTTCCTGATCTTATGTACTTTTCATTTTACTGGGAGAGACAGAGAATAAATAATATAATATCAACCTATGCTCGGTGTCATGAAGCAGACTCTTGCAGGTAAAATGTTGAAGGAGTTCAGGACACGCCACCCCAAAATAAGTCATTTTGGCACAATGATTATTTAGAACTGAGGGAGCTTGAGAAACAGCATATACAGGAAGGACTTTTTGGACTCAAAAATTTAAAATAAGTATCATATTAGTAATTCTTTTTAGAAAATAATATAACTAGAGATCTATTAAAATAGGCATTTATTTGTTCTTTTCTTTTGCTGAATATAAATTTATTTTATCGTTATGCCGCATTTTGTTTATACACTTTCCTGGTAGAGAGAGTTCTATGTATAAACTTCCTTTTCTACCTAAAAACAGGCCATAACATTTTCCGTGAGAAAGAGGCTTTTCCTGTCCCAGGAAGAGAACACGTTTATCACCAGAGACAGAGAATTGACTCTAAAATGGATCCACGCAAATTTACTAAAATATTCCTATTTCCATTAGTTTTTCCCAATATATCTCTTAGTCATTTCCCCACAATTTACTGTCCCTAGCCCAAACACCTTTGTCTTGCCTTTTCTTCATAAACTTATCATTTATTTCTCTAACAGGCATATAAGCTTTCTGCTCAGATCACTTTGGATCTCCATTTTATTGTGAGGACTTCCACGTACATGTAGAGTTTTAATAAAACTTACATGTTTTTCTCTTGTCTATCTGTTTTTGCTATTGAATAAACTTAGATGTATCAAAGTGGATTATGTGTGATAATTAGAAATTTTCACAATTTTATTCCTTCTGACATATTTTAATGTTTTATTCACAGGTAGTTTTCCCAGAAAAACAAAAACTGCATTCTCATAAACTTTTCTCATTACGTTAACTAGAAAGGAAAATGTGCCTGCTTACACATCCAAGCATAGGAAAACAGAGAATTATTGTTTTGTGATTAAAAAAAAAACATTTTACATAGATCTTAATTACATAAATATGTCAATAGCTTGTGAAAAGAGGTTTTAATAGCTATTTATGAACTTTAAAATATGCTCAATTTTGACATTCATGTGTCAGAATAAAGAAACAAATTATACAATTTACTGTCCCTAGCCCAAACACCTTTGTCTTGCCTTTTCTTCATAAACTTATCATTTATTTCTCTAACAGGCATATAAGCTTTCTGCTCAGATCACTTTGGATCTCCATTTTATTGTGAGGACTTCCACGTACATGTAGAGTTTTAATAAAACTTACATGTTTTTCTCTTGTCTATCTGTTTTTGCTATTGAATAAACTTAGATGTATCAAAGTGGATTATGTGTGATAATTAGAAAATTTCACAATTTTATTCCTTCTGACATATTTTAATGTTTTATTCACAGGTAGTTTTCCCAGAAAAACAAAAACTGCATTCTCATAAACTTCTCTCATTACGTTAACTAGAAAGGAAAATGTGCCTGCTGACACATCCAAGCATAGGAAAACAGAGAATTATTGTTTTGTGATTAAAAAAAAAAACATTTTACATAGATCTTAATTATATAAATATGTCAATAGCTTGTGAAAAGAGGTTTTAATAGCTATTTATGAACTTTAAAATATGCTCAATTTTGACATGCATGTGTCAGAATAAAGAAACAAATTATACAACTATTTTAGTTTTCATGTAAAGAAAAATAACACGTAAATATTATGAATTTATTTAAATATAAATATTTATTAATTTAACTATGAAATATTATCTTTTTCAAAGTATTTGGTCTATAAATTTCTGTCTTTCATCTACTTACATTTTTTTCACTCCCCAGTGTATTCACTTGGGGGGATTTGTATTCTTGGTGCTATCTGAAAGTGGCAATTTCTATTTACAAGAGTGAAAATAATAAAATTGCAGCTTTTATTATATAGCAGGATCCAATATCAGAAGTCCCATTTTCGTCCCACTTGAACCAACTTCTATTACTTCTGCTATAAAAGAGAAGTACTCAATGCCTTTGAATTGAGCAGTGAAAATAGTGAGCTGGAATTTATTGAAGACCAATTCAGTAACCATTTGATACTTCATATATTCCTTTCTTGGAACCTTAATATATTTCTTTATTTCCTTTTCAGAAATAAAGATTTTAAAAATTGTCAGTGGATTTATTTAATGTAATCTTAAAAATACTTACTGTATTATTAACAATTATTGCTGCAGCTATAAAATTCCCAAAGTCTTATGTATGATTTGAACATTTGTGAATGTTCTTCAGGGAGTTTATGGGCCAAATGAAATATTCCTTCTGATGATCATAATTTTTTAAAATATATATTTTAATACATTTATAATAACATTTTCTCAAATGCAAAAGACTCTGATGACCATGGAATTTATAATATTCCCTTCTTTTTAAAAGCTGAAGAATAAAGGAAATGAACACAGACACAAGGAGTTAATTTTCAGCATAATTCTCAAAATGAAACTCTATATTTAGCATTGGACATTCAGATAAATGAATTATGTAAAAGGACTCACAACTGCAAATTATATCTATCTAATCAACACATCATTTTAGTTAGTAGTTGTTGCCAAATATTTATCAACAGAAGTGTGCACTAAAAATCAAATAAAAAATGTAAATACAGATTGATGAGAAGTTTAGGAGTCACACAAACACCTTGCATTTATTTCCAAACTCTTATATGTTGATTGCAAAAAACTGTAAGTACTTTCAGTACCATATTTAGATAAAGTAGCCCAATAAATATTCAACAATACCAGGTTATTTCTGAACATAAATAAGGTCACTAAAGATTAAAATTTTAGTTATTTTAAAAATGTATTTATTGACTAGCAAATTGGTGCTATTGAACTGGAAGTTCTATAAATTAATTATTTTCTAAA
>NW_007739399.1:52631-53294 GCF_000696425.1 Galeopterus variegatus | reverse complement strand
TTATTGACTAGCAAATTGGTGCTATTGAACTGGAAGTTCTATAAATTAATTATTTTCTAAAGCTCTTCATTAATAAAATATTGTTTAAAATTTAAAATAATAAATATTTGTTTATATAAAAGAAAAAAACTATATGTAAACACAAAAATAATAAAAATAATTATTTTTGTTATGAAGTAGCATAATTTAATCAGTGTTTGTAGATTTTTATAGCTGTCTTTTATGCTGTATCATTGGTGTTTTTTAAAGCATGACTTATTTTCAACATGGTATTGTTATTTTTAATGTTTTCATAAAAGAGTCAACAATATTCTTTAATGTTACATTTTTTGTTAATTAAACTTAAAATATATAAATTATAATTATAACTTTCAATGAACTCTATAGGCTGAAATATTTTTTAAAAATAAAATGCAACTCTTGAAGTATTGTTCCAGAAAAAATTCTGCATACAGGAGGATATTCTATTTTTTATAGTGAAAAGTACAGATATTTCAATACAAATATTTTCCACGATATCCTGTTTTTGACACAAATAAGAATATTTTAAAACAATTTTTGTAAGAAATATCTCATCAAATATATTAAATATTTACCAAATTTAGGGCCGAGCCCGTGGCGCACTCGGGAGAGTGCAGCACTGGGAGTGCAGCAGCGCTCCTG
>NW_007739399.1:48856-52280 GCF_000696425.1 Galeopterus variegatus | reverse complement strand
GCGGGTTCGGATCCTATATAGGGATGACCAGTGTGCTCACAGCGCTCACTGGCTGAGCGCGATGTGGCCGGTCTCAAAAAGGACAAAAAAAAATAATAATAATAATAATTACCAAATTTAGATGTTGAAAATCAGAGGTTTTCTCAAGTCTATTACATTCTGTTACAACACCAGAATCTATTCAATTAAGAACATGAGCTGCCTCAAGACAGTTTTCTTACAAGTTAAAATTCCAAAATGCAAATTTAAAAATTCAAACATTTTTAATTAGAAAATTTAAAATATTTTCAATCTAAGTATTGTTCAATCTTATAGATTCTAAAACTTTAATGCCTTCCTGTTTGCAAGCTCTATTTTCAAAAATTGTAATTGCTAATGTGTTAAAACCTCATGTCTTAGATTCTACTGGTTGAATATTTTGATTTAAATTGTCATTGAGTATTGTGGAAAAAACAGAAATTTGTGCACTATTTGTAAAAATATAAATTGGTGCAATACTTCTAGATGACAATTTAGCATACACCAGTAGCTTGTAAAAAATAAGGTAACTATATATTCTGATATGCAGTGCTGTTTTGTTAAGAGAAAACAAAATAAATTCTCAAAATAAAGAGCACATTGCATGACAATAATCTTCTTTAAATTGCGTACACACACACTACATATACATATGAATAGGGAAAACAGTCCTATCCACTGTCTTTGAATAATATAAATAAATGATTAATTTTCCCATTAATGTCAATTATTTTGTTTTTAGATTTTAAATTTGTGAAGCATTGCATAGATTTTAAAAACAGTCTGGGGCCATCCATATTGGCTCTATATCATGCCCAAATGTTTAATTTCTAGCATTATACAGTGCACATACAAAGGCTTAATTTTTTTTTTTTTCTTTTTTTGGAGCAATGAGTGAATGTTATAAGCATTGCCAATGTTTTTGGTATGATGAGCTTCTTGCAAATACAAGACATATTTAATTGTGCTGTTCGTATACTGTTTTTAACTAATCCCATAGAAATAATCATCCCATAGAAATAACACTGCACAGTAAGAGACATTTTTTGTTTTAAATGTTTCTTTGGTTTTCATACATGGGGGAGCAACACCATTGTATTAGTTTGCTAAGGCTGCCATAATAATGTACCTCCCACTGGGTATCTTAAACAACAGAAATTTATTTTCTCACAGTTCTAGAGGCTGGAAGTCCAAGATCAAGATGTCAGCAGGGTTGGTATCTCTTGAGGCAGGAGATGAAGGTGGAAAAATAGAGTGCAAGTTGGCCAATTTAAACTTGGAATACTGCAATAGTAAGTTTGGACTAATTCTAGATACTTTTGGATGGAATTCAACAAGGGAGTGGCAAATGACAATTTGGTTTCTAAAGAAGATTAAACTTTTATAGAATAATTTGTATAACATAGTGCAGGTTTGTGACATTCTCTCTCAAAAGTATGGACTATGCCTCGTGAACTTAATTTTAACTTATTTTGCCCAATATCACATATACTCATTTTTTAAAACTTACACAAAACACAATTACTGCCTGAACCACTTTTAACTCTGTACTGAAATTTAGTGACTGAAAGATAGAGTTACATATGGGAAATTTAAAAAAAAAACATTTTTCAAAGTATTAGAGTAGTTTGACATATAACTCATATGTATATATGTTCATCTATTTTACATGGGGTTCAACTTTTAAAGAAAACATCATTGGTTTAACACAGAAATATTTCTGTTTTAATTCTGAAACACTTCAAAAATCTATCTTTTGAAATATGGCTTTCCATTATTTTATGGACTTAATGGAATTAGTTAATCTGAATATTTACTTTTAAATGCTGTCATCAAAAGTTATCATTCAGCTTGAAGTAACTAACTATGACAGCTTGCTTTTGCAGATTTTATATCCTTCTGGCCTTTTATGTTTGTCCCGTTGCACAACTATAAATATAATAACAGCTGTTTTACAAAATAGTATTATCTCCAGTTAATAGATAAAGACCATCAGCCTCAGATAAATTAAATAAGTCAACCATGTTTATATACAGTTAATTTTTCATACCTGATACATAAATCTACCTTAGTTAGTTATTAAAAGTATCAGAAGTACCAAATACGAATAGTTGTCAAAAATGAAGAGAGTAAATCTTTTATTCAATGATACAGACATTTTGAGGAATATTAGCACTGGGAGCACAGGATGTCCACAATTACAGAGTCGTTCATAATCTTCAACAACCATAGCCATTGAGCCATGGAGGTAAAAGACTCATAAATGAAGGTGAAGGACTGAATAATTGTGGTTCTATCAAGGCATTTGGAAAGATGGAAAGGGAAGGTAAAAGGCTGGCAGCTTTATGAGAAAGCAAGAATATGGGAAGTTATATGCTTTCAGAAAACTGAAACTTAACCACATTTTCTCCAAAGGAAAGTAAATAGTCTAGATGAGAACTGAAGATGACATGGACAGGAAATTAATTGGAGTAGCAAGGTCCCAGAAGATGCAAGTGAGAGGGAGATAAAGAATATTCATAGAGACTTGAAGTTTTGTTATTTTTTCCCCTAGAATCTTGGAGGTAAGGAATACCATTATCATGCACTCATCTAAAGTACTTGGGAGTGTTTTGTTTTAGATGTTTTCCTAATATTTGGTTACTGTCATTAGTTAAAGAAACAAGAAAAATTCTAATAAAAATAGATTTTAAAAATTAAAGATGACAGATATTCAACAAAATGGTAATGAATTCTTCTCTAATTATGCCATTATTAAAGAAAATAAATGTTTAATCATTTTCCCCTAGAGGTCTTGCAGAGCTTAAGTGAAATCTAAATCTCGTTTTTATATCACACTTAATGTTTATCTTACCCTTTGATTTATCAAAGCAAAAAAAATCTGTGGTTTCTCACAAAGCTCCACATTAGGACTTAATAAGACTTGTACCAGTCATCGTATCACAATAAAACTCTTATAGTTGCAGACCTGTTGTTCACAAGCTAAGTCAAGTAGATCTAACTTCCATGTTCCAGATAAAATTTCTCACCATGCTCCCTGTGCCATCTGGCCTCATTGTCTTCAGATTAATGTAATAATGACCAGGAATCACTCACACACAAATGCTATCCTTTTTGCAACAGATAAATATGAGTGTCTATCTCGTGCAAGGTGCTGTGCTCAGTGCTCTAGAGAAACAGCAATGGATGAAATATATAAGAAAAATATCCCTTCCTTCAAGAAGCTTATAGTCTATGCCCAATGGTGATAAGTACGTTGCAGAAATGTAAAGTACATGAGAGACTAGGAAGTGGTGGATGAGATGACATCATATTTTTGATTGTAAGTAAGATGGGCAGGGAAGGCTTTAACTGAGCATAGCCAGGAAATAATATAGGATCAAGCCATGGAAATACCTGGGGAAAT
>NW_007739399.1:45974-47422 GCF_000696425.1 Galeopterus variegatus | reverse complement strand
AAACTCTTTCTTAATTCCATGTTTTACTGTTTTAGGTCTAGAAACAGTAGGATTTTCTCATTCTGAAGAGTCCCAAATTTCAATAATCTACTTTACAACTAGTGACCTACTTTCCTAGTATTTCTAGTACTAGATGCTAGTATTTACTTTCACAATATATACAGCATACAATCCTAATACAATCCTTTTACAACATATAGTCCTAAATCATTTAAATCCACAGTCCTTTGTTCTCATGCATTCCACAATTTGTTTCTTAATAATTCTTTGCACTACACTTTTTACCAATTCAATGTACACGTTGTTAAACTATTAGCTTAATACCCCTCAATAAAGTTCTCTCTCACCTCTGCATTCCTGTACTCTGCTTCCAAGCTACCGCTTTCACCTGTGAGTCTGGAAAATCTATTTTGGTCTTTGATCACCTCCTAAAACTCCCCTTCTATGAGCTTTCCTTTGAACAATTTCCACTGATCTCTTCCATACTCTAAGGTAGACTTAGGCATGGGTAAAGAGATGACCTCATGAAGGTAATAATTTGATTTAATGTCTGCAAAATTGAAGAATATTTTTTATTAGAAACTGATGGCATCTGGGCCGGCCCGTGGCTCACTCGGTAGAGTGCGGTGCTAACACCAAGGCCCCGGGTTTGGATCCCACATAGGGATGGCCAGTTCGCTCACTGGCTGAGCGTGGTGCTGACAACACCAAGTCAAGGGTTAAGATCCCCTTACCGGTCATCTTTAAAAAAAAAAAAAGAAACTGATGGCATCCATGATAGCTAGAATGCTGTCAGGAGGAATGCATACTAAATATTGGTCATACGGGGCTTATTTCCAAGTGCATATGTTTTTAAATCACTATGTACTTGAAAACATATAAAACTATACAAAGAAAAGAATGGAAAATCTGTAAAGCTGATTTTTGAATAACACTGAGAAACTCTGGTTGAATCAAGAGAGGAGGGCTGAGGGTCTCTATGCTTTTTGTCCCTTTCTTAATAACTTCCCCTGCTAGGAGTTCCCAAATTCCAGAAGAAATGCTCCCTTCATTTTGAAAACCACTAGGATGGTGGATAAGTCCTGGGTCCAAATTTAGAAAGCCAGCATTATCTCAGTACAGGTTCCACACAGCTAACTGAGTGACTTTTGTCTCTGTGGCTCTCAGCTTCCTCATCCTCAGATAGAGTGGTGATGGTGGGAAGGATAGATGACTTCTCAATTCCATCCTAATTGAAACATTTAATGTGTCTGATCTACATTTAATTACTTAATAAAATGGAAATGCTTAAGAGTTTACAATTAATGAACTTCTGAAGTCTGAAATGATAAGATTCCCAGAGGAAATATAGCCATCAATCATTGTTCAGACACTTTGACATAACAAGCAATCTTTTCCCTTTGTATATTAGAGTGCTTTCAAATTGCATATAGAACCCCTATGACTGT
>NW_007739399.1:44340-45397 GCF_000696425.1 Galeopterus variegatus | reverse complement strand
TCCTAAGTACTTCACAAATATTAATTCATAATGGCTAAATACAGAAAAAAATATTCGATCTGTTTATGATCTAAAACTTGATGATCCATTTTAAGCACCTTGTTGTTCTCTTTTTTCTTAGAGTCTTTGTGTGAGGAATTAAAAGGAGAGAAGAACAGGGAATTCCTAAGGACAAAATGGAGCATTTTCCAGGTTTTATGGCTGAGAGTCAGTTCTGTTCATTATAAATATGTTGTTTTAGTCATTAGTCTATTCTCATGTCACCTAAATCTGGGAGATACAAATCTATGGAAAAACAAAATGTTTTTTGAAACAATCAAAACATTAATGAGTTTATTATACGGTGTGCCAATAGACAATTTATTTAGGTAAATATGTAATCAAATTCCTTGAGGAAAAATAAATAATGTGTGTATATTTACCCATCCTCCATTGTTAAGAGTTTGGTACTATGATTTCTTACCATACACTTGGCTCCTAATGCTACTTATTTACCCTTCCCAATGAAAGGCAAGATATTAAATTTGAGGAAAATTCTCCCCAGTGTGAGAAAAAATTTTTCACAGGAAACTTTAAAACGATTTCTTGTCCTCTGGATTCCAGTTGTGTCTGGCTAATGGAGAAGACGGAGAATGAAGTCAGGATACATATTTCACTGGTTCCCTACCTGGGGCACCCAGTGTCCTCCAACCTAACATTAGTGCTTCCCTTCAGGTGACATTTTCTACAAGACCCTCTTCTGGGACTAAGTAACTGCTTGCTCCCCTCGTCTTTTTTAGGGCATCCAACTGGTAACACTCTGATCTTTCTAATTCTGAGTTGCTGCATTATCACCTTGGGTTTTCCTACACCCCGCCAACATTTTTGTAAACAGAACATGAATTACATTCTCCAGTAATTATGCTGTATGTTTGTGCCACCTGCTTCTTGTGAGACAGTGATTAGTATCAGCTATATCTTGTAGTGACAGGTTATAAAAAACAATGGCTTAGACATGGCTCTTTTAAAAATTTATTCAGTCTTAGTGTGGTTTTGATTTGCATTTCCCGGATGCTGA
>NW_007739399.1:42164-42693 GCF_000696425.1 Galeopterus variegatus | reverse complement strand
AAAAAAAATTTATTCAGTCTTTAAGCAAATACTACATGAGTGCTCACACCATGTGCAAGGCATTCTGCTGGACAATGAGAAATTAATAGTATATTATCTGACTCATCCTGTGTTGATGCTAATAATATCTCTAAATGACCAGCACCTTTGAAGTCTCCTCAAACTCAATATACATTTTGAAAGTTTACTTTAGAATATACGAGACCTTCACATTAACTCTTGCTTCAACTAAGAATTAATTTTTTTGTCTTTTGTTCTTTAATCTTTTTTCTGTTCCAGTTTCATTCATACATTCAAATCTTGAGTATGCACTCACCAACTTCCATATTGGCTGAGCACTACTATAAGTGCTAGATAACAGCAGTGAGCAACTTAACAAAGCCTTCTGTCCTCTAAGAGCTTACATCCTGCTATCAGTTCTTTATATTATATGCTTGTTTGTAAACTTTTCTTTAATCTGACTGGGAAAAAGATATAAATCTCCTTTTGTCTTTTTTATTTCATTCTATTTCAGTGTGTCTTAGTTCAG
>NW_007739399.1:40773-41330 GCF_000696425.1 Galeopterus variegatus | reverse complement strand
CCCTAGAAAGCAACTAACCCTAGGTTTTATATCTCAGAAGCAAAATGACATGCTTGGCTAAAACACTGAAGGACATTTTGTTTTAGGGGGATAGAGAGAAACAGAGGGCTATTTTGGCCAGTCCCTCCCTATCCCAAGATATTACATTCACAGCACATTTTACAGTTATTCTTGAGAGCTGCAAGTGAGAAAGGGAGGAGAACCAGGTTGTCCCAAGGCCAATCAGAGAACTGTCTTGCATTTTCAAATTGCAAAGTCTTGGGACAGAGATAGCATGTCCCTCCTGGACATAGGGCATATTTGTTTCCTGGCCAGGATAGTAAAAATATTGTTTTCTGCTAGAACAAAGGTTGAGAAGATCATTTAGCAGCCCCTTTAAAATATTGGGGACTTCCTAACCTCTGGTTTTCTCACCAGTGACCTAACCCACTGTGTACAGCATTCACTTGGAACACACCTCACTGACCCCGTGGGACTTGGGGAGCAAGGAGAACCAATGTGAACTTGGAGCTTGTGCTGCCTGCTGTACTGCAAGGAATAAAGTCATTTGTCTCTGA
>NW_007739399.1:37002-38978 GCF_000696425.1 Galeopterus variegatus | reverse complement strand
AACACAGCAACACCACAATTTTGACTCAGATAGCAACATAGGAAATGTATGTTTGTTGTACATTATGTTCTTTAAGTTATAATCTTAATATTAGAAAACATAAATTTATAAATAAGGGGCTTGAAATTACTGAAACTCCTTTTTTTTAAATGGAAAAGACATACCAGATTTTATTTTAACACGCCATAAAGAGCCATACACAGGACACTAGGAGAAGAGTGATTGCCTAACAACCCAATGGGGTTCAGAAGCGTATATACTAGTATATATAGTCCTCATAGGGGAGAGGGGAGGGGACAGAGAGGACAGGAGTAAATGATTTTCAAGGCAAATGAATGAGCCCAAAGAACAATGGCCTGGGATCCAGTTTCTCAGAGCTCTGGGGGAGGTGGAGTCACAGGTGAAGAAAGGAAAGCAAGTTATGCAGAGATAGTCTTGTTAACGCTGATGAAAATATTTCAGGTGCTAATACAATTGATTTGGTCATCACATACTGTACACAAATACTGATAGTTAACTCTGTACCCCATAAATATGTATCAATAAAAATAATTTAAAAAAATATTTCAGGTAACCTCACAGCTGCCCTCGGAAAAAATATATTCAACAACTATCAAATTGTAATTTAGTTTTTCAAAATTTAGTAAAATAGAAGTCTATTGTTATTTCTATCAATATATATTTCTTATGGTTATTAAAATGATTTACAAAATATATCAAAATATTAAAGATAAGACTTTTTGTATGTAACTTTTTTATAACCTTACAATCAGAAAGAATACTGATACTTATTTTTAANATGTGAACTTGGAGCTTGTGCTGCCTGCTGTACTGCAAGGAATAAAGTCATTTGTCTCTGACCCAGGAGTCTCATGTGTTCTGCTGGGATCCATGAAACTGTGAAAGTAATTTGTTAGTTTCCAAGTAGGGTAAAATTACAGCTCCTGATACTCCAACCTTCTCCGCTACCTGGAACATGGGCCTTCATAACAGCTGCCAAGAGGATTCGAGTAGAATAGGAACATCACACCTGGCCCGTTATGCTTCAACCCAAAAGTGACACGTTCAAGGACCATTGACTGGAACTTGTTGCATGACCCTAACAACTGAGATGGTAAATGTATCCTTCCTGGGTCAAGTTCTCCAGGAAAAAGAGAATTACATATTAATGGGTGCTAGCAATTTGTAACCTCAGGCTTTCTCTATCCTGTGGTCTGTGGAGTGATCTCTGTTCCCCTCCCAGCCCCCTTATAGATCTTGTGAAGTTAAGGAGATTTCATATGAAGAATTTCCTCCTTTTATGACTTATGCTTATTTCTAGCCTTGCAATTTGGAAATACTAGTGGACTTTTCTAGGTTTGTATCCATGTACAAATCTTACAACTGGAACTTTTTCTCTAGGAAGGATTAAAGTGACTTGCCTCTTAATCCATTATTTTACTTTTCTTCTGCATGCAAAAATCTAACACATATTCTTCAAAATTTCATATATTTCAATAAGTTATGGTTGCTGATATTATTTTCTCCACATTAGGTTATCTTACTATTTGTGTTGACATTATATAATTTCATTTAGTTTTAATAGTGAATATTGGAAAGAGAGCTATTAACATGCCATCTTCTCCAGATGTTCCTAAGAAAGCATTTAGGATTTTAAATCACCGTGCAGGTCTTAGTACCGTCAGCTATTTCAGCATATTTTAACCACCTTTTATAGTTTCCGATTTTGGTTGGTAAGTAGGTTTAATCTCATAAATCATTTCTGAACTATTGGTAGAGGCTGCCTAGATCATTGTGCAGAAAATGTATGATACCTGCCGTGGGCATGTGAGGAGGAAGAATGGAAAATGCACTGAATATATTCCAACCCAACTGAAATCCCTCAAAGGGTGTTATAAAAAGAGATTCTGCTAAAAACACAGCAACACCACAATTTTGACTCAGATAGCAACATAGGAAATGTATGTTTGTTGTAC
>NW_007739399.1:30943-35466 GCF_000696425.1 Galeopterus variegatus | reverse complement strand
ATAGGATTATTTGTAGGTTAATAACAAAAGCTGAGTTTCAGAAAAAGAATTGTTTCATTGCTTTAATAAAACAATCGTTATAGCTGATTTACATAAACAAATGTTATATAATGTAATGAAAATCAATCATTGCAATTTAAACAACAATGGTTATAATTATATCAGCTGGCAGCTTGGCTGAGCCTGGGAGATAAATGATTGCATACGCTGTGATGGTCTCACTTATTTCTGGCAGGTGGCAGGCTGGTTGGTTTAGGAAAATGTACTTGGGATGAATATCCTCTGATTTACATTGTCTAATGTTCCAGCAGGTATCCCAGGCTTCACCGATGGCTCATCTGCCACACATTGTCTCATCCTACAACAGGCTGACCCAGTTTCTTCACATGGTAATCAGGCACTCTCAGTGGTAGCCAGAACTGATGTGCATATTTTTTCAAATATTTATTGTGTTACATTTGCTCTTGTATCATTGCTCAAATCTAGTCCATGACCACACACAAATGGAGATTCAAAGCATAAAGAAATGAACTCCATCTCTAAATGGGTGTACTAGTCAAGGTTCTCCAGAGAAATAGAACCAATAAAATGTATATATTTAAAAACAGGAATGTATTATAAAAAATTGGCTTATGCAGTTATGGAGGATGAGAAGTCCCAAGATCTTCTATCATCAAATGGGAGACCAAGGACAGCCAATGGCAGTTGGTTTGAGTCTAAAAGCTTGAGAACCAGGGGAGCTAATGATGAAAGTGACAGTCCAAAAGCCTGCAGGCTCGAGACCCCAAAAAGAGCCAATATTTCAGTTGGAGTCTGAAGGCAGAAAAAGTGTGATGCTCCAGCTCAAGGCAGCCAGGCAGGATTTGTTCTCTCTTACTCAGCCCTTTTGCTCTACTTAGGTTATCAGTTGCTTAGATGAGGCCCACCCATATTAGAAGAGCAATCTCCTTTACTCATTCTACTGATCCACATGTTATTCTTATCCAGAAACATCCTAACAGACATACCCAGAATAATGATTGACCAAATGTCTGGGCGCCCTGTGGCTCAGTCAAGTTGACGCATAAAATTAACCATCATAATGGGTGAAGGAATGAAGTCACTTTAAAATGGTGCATGCATAGATACAAAGAAGAAATTCTGACTCTTAAGCAGCTGCTACATTAAATATTCTAAGCAAATTTTCTTGCATTATCAAAGAGATAATAAAATCTGCACTAAAATTTTTCATGAGGTTTGAAATTATAATAAACTAGACATATATTAGCATGTCTACACTGGAAAGTAAAATACACACACACACACACACACACACATAAATTTTGATGAGTTTGAATATTCAGTAACTTTCTGAGCCTTTGAGTGGAGAATTGAGCTCCTAATAGGACTCATGACACTGCAGATGAGATAATACATGATTATATCACTACATTAAATATATAGCCATTCAAACAGTAATGAGTGCATTAGTTTACTTCTAAGTGTGTATAGATGTATATGTGTAAATAATAATGTTCCATTTATTTTATTTACATAAATATATATTCATCTTATTTCTATTTATTAAGGTAGATAAATCTAGCATGTATTCATTTTCTTTTCACTAAGTAAGTTTCTTATTTGCAAATATCTAATGATATGTAGTTGAAGTAACATGACCACTTTAGAGCTGTAATCCCTTAAATTCTAATTTTTGAAAGCTATGTTGACCTTTCCAAGCCCTAAGCGTATTATTCAATATAGTGAGTGGTGATATCCACAATAATATTCAACCGGTATGCTTCATAGTATCCCTGGTGTAGTTTACGCAGTGGGAAAATATAGTTAACTATGTCACAAATGTACATTATAAGGTAGAACATAATTATCTTTTTTGGTTGTTTTAAAATAAATAATCCTAAAAGGAGTGTATTCTAATTATGAAGTTACATTTACATGCTGATATGCAATATTAAAAAAAATTCCAGTTTCATAATTTTTACCAAAAATGTTTATGTTCATCCACAAACCAATTTTAAGGCTACCTATGAGTGTCAGAAGGGATGGTCTATATCAGGGTAAATTTCTTTAGTGCACATAGAATGATGATTTTCATCATCTCCTATTCCTCTCTGAGGCCCTTTTCCAGTTCTGCAAACCAATATTTGGTAGTTTTATAGCTTGAACAGCAAAGGAAACATATTATTTAGTCCAATGAAGTTAAATGCAGGCAAAATCCTACTTGTCTTGCATAATCGTCTACTTCAACTTTCTTAGAGAAAATGTTCCTATACAAATCATTGCCTACAAAATAAACTTTGATATATCTGATAGGAAAAGCATACTTCAGTAAACAGAATGTTGTGCATAATATGTTCCCATGTGAGCTTAGTTTTTCCTCTCTGCAGTGGTAAATATGTATCCTGTTTACAAGGGAGAAAGGTCTTGCCTTCTGTATCCATTTTTCTCTCATGCTTAATCTGAGATTATACATGCTTTTTGGAGTTTAGACTCACACTTGAAACCACTATTTAGAAATTGGTAGTAAATATTCTATACAGTCTAATTTGTATTTTATTACAATAAAGGGTATTTTTGGAAGAGAATCAAAGACTTGTTACTTTTGATAACATCTGCACATGAGAGTGGCAGAAGGTCCCCCCCTACACACACTTTATTTAATCCCACACACATTTTTCTCCTCATGAGTTCACCTAGAAACAGGGGTTGGAAAAATAGCTTCATCATGACAAAGTTTTCAAAAGATAAACATACACATACATACCACTACATAAGTATAGGATGGACCTGTGCTTCTCAACCTGTAATGTGCATATGGGTCACCTGAAGATCTTGTTTAAGATGTAGATTCTGATTTAACAGGTCTGGATAGGAAGTGAAATTTTTCATTTGTAACAGTCTTCCAGTTCAGGTCAATTCCACTGCTATGCTAGTTAATACATTGCACATATGCTCTTACATACATATACCTGCTCCAATGACCTACATATTTTATACATTATATGCAAAGTAACATTTAGTTCATGGATGTTTTACATCATTAAATAGTCTTCATATTTTATTATTTAATAAATGAATTGGAATTGCCAGAAGTAAAAATTTTAAAAATTTAAATTTAAAATTTAAATCTTCATCCATTATTAAAATCAGTTTACATCATTAAATAGTCTTCATATTTTATTATTTAATAAATGAATTGGAATTGCCAGAAGTACAAATTTTAAAAATTTAAATTTAAAATTTAAATCTTCATCCATTATTAAAATCAGTTAGATGTGACATAAAGATATATTATGGGACTCAGATTTTATACTAGGAAGATTTTACTTAGTATTTTATAATTAAATAACAACAGCCAGAAACTGTAAAAAGTTTACATATAGTCATCTAAAACCATTTTTTCTACAGATCCAAGGTTATTTCTGTTAGCATATCTGCATGAGAAAACTTTGTTTTTCTACCTTAATAGATTCAACTTTTTAGCAGGAGATCTGAGTGGAAGATAAATATTAAATTTGTAGTATATGATATAAATTACTGAATAGGGACAAATTGAACAGTAATAAACAAAAGTAGGATTTCTTGTGCATTTATAGGAAACAAGTTGAGATGGATAAAAGTTTTATGTTGGTGGAATATCTATATATTTTGGATTAGTTGATGAGAGGAATATAATATGTCAGGATTCAAAGAACTCAAAGAATAAATACAATCATACACAAGATATATGTGTCTATTATATTATATGTACACACATAGACAAAGAAAAAATATAATAATAACTAACATCTATGGAAAACTCTTTATATCTCCAAAACTATGTTAAGAACTCTACAGAACTGAATTGTCAAAATAGCCCATGCAATCAATACCATATATATCCATTTTGCAAATATAGTAAGAAGCTGAGACTTGCAGAAGTCAACTCACTTGCCTACCGTAACATGCCTAATAAGGGCTGGGGTAAAGATAAAGTTGAAAGTAGTAAAGAAAAAAAAAACTGCATACAGTTTGCATTGTGTATTAGTCAGTGTGATGATGTGTATATTATTTTTCTTACTTCCTATCACTGAACAACTAAAATAATCTCATATATTTGAGATTTTTTCAGCAGACAGCAACTTAGTGCTATCAAGTATATTAGTCATTATAATGTTAGGTTATGCTAATGTACAAATGAATTTTTAGATCTCAGTGACCAGCACAAAAAATAATTTATTTCTCACTAATAAAAAATTCAAACAGGTAAATCTCTCCCCTTAATGTCATGTTGAACATTTGGCCTTCAAAGTTGATATGGTAGTAGAAGAAAAAGATAGTAGAAGCTGACTAGCTCTTAACTGACCTGGCCTGGAAACCAAACACACATCACTTCCATTCAAAGGAATTTACATGGCTCCAATTCAACTGCAAAGGAGAATGTAAAATACCAGGCAACAAGTAGGTATCTGGTGACTGTGGCCTCTGCTACAGAGTGTTCACATAGGTTTTTAAATCTTACAGGCACTTCGTATTATATATAT
>NW_007739399.1:24221-29956 GCF_000696425.1 Galeopterus variegatus | reverse complement strand
CCTACCGTAACACGCCTAATAAGGGCTGGGGTAAAGATAAAGTTGAAAGTAGTAAAGAAAAAAAAACTACATACAGTTTGCATTGTGTATTAGTCAGTGTGATGATGTGTATATTATTTTTCTTACTTCCTATCACTGAACAACTAAAATAATCTCATATATTTGAGATTTTTTCAGCAGACAGCAACTTAGTGCTATCAAGTATATTAGTCATTATAATGTTAGGTTATGCTAATGTACAAATGAATTTTTAGATCTCAGTGACCAGCACAAAAAATAATTTATTTCTCACTAATAAAAAATTCAAACAGGTAAATCTCTCCCCTTAATGTCATGTTGAACATTTGGCCTTCAAAGTTGATATGGTAGTAGAAGAAAAAGATAGTAGAAGCTGACTAGCTCTTAACTGACCTGGCCTGGAAACCAAACACACATCACTTCCATTCAAAGGAATTTACATGGCTCCAATTCAACTGCAAAGGAGAATGTAAAATACCAGGCAACAAGTAGGTATCTGGTGACTGTGGCCTCTGCTACAGAGTGTTCACATAGGTTTTTAAATCTTACAGGCACTTCGTATTATATATATATCACTGTCTTAGATTGAGCTCCCCCTTAAGCAGACACTAAGAGTAAGAATTAAGCATAAGCAGTTTATTCAAGTAGCAAACGTAAGGAGCGCTGGTTAGGGAATAAGAAGTGTAGACAGGTAGGAGACTGAAGGCAAATAAAGTTTTGATACAAAGCAAGTTACAATGGTGGAATGTTATTGCTTACTTCTGCTGGGGGACTGGGAAACGGCATTGAACACAGGCCTGAAAGTCATCAACAGGCTTAGGGAGGTTTCTCTACTATCTTCTATTCAGCACTGGTGAAGGATATGTGTTCCCTGGAACTTCTAGTCTGCTGCATGAGCAGGATTGAGGGTTCCAGAAGTAAGAGAAGGTCCTTTGGTAAGGAGAAAGAGATACTACTGTTGGAAGTTATAAAAAAGAGAAGTATGTGCAGGACACCTACTGTGAATACATGTGTGTGTATACAAATACAGAAGCAAAGAATTTTTATGCACAGGTAAAATACATAACACTAAATATATATAACAAAAATATATAATAATGAGATACTTTTATTGCATGAATCGTTACATTTCTTTCAGGCCAAAAACCATGGACGAGTAATATAAATTTAGTGTCTCCGAGTGCCTCAGCTAAGAAAGCCAGCACTTATTGCTTGAATTCCATGGCATTAAAGAAATGACTTGCACACCGTCTAATCCTTACATCAGGTGTGCTACTATAGGACCTTATGCTGCACACTCAGGAGCAAGTCTTCTTGGGTCAGAAAGAACATCCAGGATGATATGAGTTGTGTGAGTTGTGCTGTGTTCAAATGGGGTATAGAGTTGTGTTTTTTGCATTTACATCTGCTTTTTAAGTTTCTTTCAAACAACCAAGAAAAAGTATATTACTTTGCATTACTCAGTGATGAGAACAATGAGTGAACTGGTAAATGTGAGTTGAACAATTCAGGTTATGAATTTTATGCCATTGTAATAAAAAATGGTATTACTTATATACTACTAATCTCTCAACATTAAACTATGAATTTATAAACTACTATGCATATTATATTTTAAACTAGCTTCAGTTCATCAATTCTAAATATATAGTACATTACCAAATGTTTTTTTTATTTCTCTCTTCATCCTTATTTGAGAAAATTTTAACTCTTTAATTAGTTAATATTTTGCATATAATGATATTTCTGAAGCATATAAATCCTTCAACTTATAGGTTTAGGAGAAAGAAAAGCATTTCTTCTACAGAAATTCTTCTTTCCACCTCCAGATTTCTTACTCTTTTCTTCAAAGCTTCATATGATTTGGCTTCAGGATAACTCCGCAACATCATGTCTTGCCTCTCGACCCCTGCTTACTTCTCCTTAGGGGACCGCTTTCTTCTCTGACATGTGAAGAATGCACAAAGCTGAGCCTTGGCATTTGCTGATTTCACTGAAACTGTCTTTACCAGACATGTGGATTATTCTCTCAGTATATTCTGGTCCCTGCCAAAAGATCAAAATTATCAAATAGGCCTTTTCAGTTCATCCTACCTAAACCCCAATTTACTCAGCCCTTTTCCCTGCTTGGTTTTCTTAATAACGTTTATCATTTTGAGAACATATGTTTATTTAGTTCCTTAGGAGTGTATAATCTTTCTCCTCAACTAGAATGTAATCTTCATGAGTGCAGGGTCTTTATCTTAGTAGTAACTCTAAAATTTCCATGCCTAGAACATTGTCTGAAATACATGACACATTCAACATATACTTATTTAATGAATGAATAAATGGATGGATGGATTTGTTTTAATGAAAATATAATTGAAACATAAAGTAATTATGATATGAGAAATTGTCTTCAGCACAAATCATTTAAACTATAATTTTATATATGATAGTTAAGAATTTTTGAGGATCATATTCAAATTAATTTATTTTTTCAACGTCCCCAGTAGATAGGTGTTATTATTTTTCCTGCATTATAAAGGGATAATAGTCAATATCTAAGTTCCAGATTCAGTTTACACAGATAGATTGGCCATTTTATCAAATATTTTTGTGGATAAGTTAGGCAGAATAGTTGCTTAACTAGCAGACATATTTTCTGAAACATAATAGAGATTACTCAATATCAACAGATGGGTTGAGGTTTTTGTTTTGTTTTGTGAAATTGCTTAGTGGCTGTTGTGGGGTTATTGGTTTTGGACTTAGTAAAAAGTAAAATTACCATGTTATAGCAATCAGAGGAAGCAAACTAGATGAATTATATGGTATGTGGGATCTGAGGAAAACATGGGACAACCAGGAATAAGAAAAATACTAAACCAATTTATTATTCTACAGGGTTATATAAAACACTAACTTTAGAATTGCCAACATCAGGAGGATGATATCTGATCATCTTAAAATCCTTGTCATGGGTCGTTCCTCTTTCAGCAATCCTGTTTGGAAGCTTGAATTGTGTGTGCACAGATTATTTACTTCTCTAGGTAGGGCTATAGGTCAAATTTTGTTTCATTAAGTATAATAGTGAATCAAGAATAATCAAGGCTGAAATATATTCAGTTTACCTCATCCAAATCCTATTTTATATTTTCTACTTAAGTTATATTCCATTTATTTGTGAGAGCTTAATGTGTAGTTTAGACATTATGGCACTTATATTTCACCATGAATTTCCAAAAAGATTGGGTTTTGATTAATGGGGTTGATTGCAGATTATCTGGATATATTGGAATGTGTGTGCATGTATGTGTTTGCATGTGTGTGTGTATGTGTGTGTATGTATGGTTTCCTAGAATCTGGGACCAAATTGCTTGATAAAAGCCTGCTAGAAGTAAAAGGGAGATTTTGGAAATGAATAAACTAGGCATTGAAGATGAGCAGTTTATATGATAGGGAAAAGACAAAAAAACCAAAAAACCAAAAAAACAGGTTGCCAGTGATACCAAAGAAACACAGCTTTACTATACTTGCTGCTAGATATGTAATCCAATTTTTCTGTTTTCTTCTACCTTTTCCTAATTAGTGGTCTTTCAAGAGAAAATCAGGTATCCATTGATCTGAGGTATCAATAGATCAGGTGTGCAAAATGACGAGTGTTAGAGGAAAGTAGGATTAGAATAAATTAGTGGTCCTGAAACCTGGATCTTAATTAGAATCATTTTGAGGACTTAAAAAAGTGTAGATTACTGAGACCCACTTCTGAAACTATCAGCTTAGAATGGGGGATGTTGGTGACATAATACATTCCCAAAGCTCTGCAGGTTGGTAGAATGATCAGTCTGAATGAGAAGAACTTTGATCATTGACTTTGCTGCTTCCACCCATCCTGAGAGTATAAGACTGTAAAATCTCCCTATAGATATACATATTTTTTTTTCTTTTCTCCAAAGGCTGTGGTGAGAATGCAATAGACACTCTTCCATTGGCATTGATTCCCACCTATATGTGCAGCTCTAGCCAGAAAGACAGAGGTGTTCTCAGCACCGTCTTATGTAGCTGGAGACTGCAAAACATGGAATTGCTTTGAGAGCTTTTGCTGAAGAAGTCACCTTAGTCTGACAACAACTCAGGTTTCTACCTGCAGTTTCCTGGCAGACTGGGGATGTGTTGCACTGTTTTGCTTATACCTATTTTTATTTTTGTTTTATTGTTCTTTATTGAAATGCATTGATTATGCATATCTGTGGGGTACACAGTTCAATATCAATACATTTATACAAGGTGTGATGATCAAATCATGGTAATTAGTACATTCATCATTACAAAACTTAGTCCTTTCTTTGTGATGAGGACATTCAATCTCCTCTCTTCTAGTTATTTGATAATATGCAGTAAATTATTGTTAATTACAGACGCCCAGCTCGACTGTATACCTATAGAAGTTACTTTTCCTCTCTAGTTGTTATTTAAATTACATTTCACAGTATCTTGGAATGTTTCTTTTGATACCCTGACTTTAGTCTTCCCACTTTACTCCATCTTCTAAACAACTGTTTAATGTATCTTGCAAACTAAACATCAGCTATGTAATCAGTATCAGTATATGTGATTAGTTTGTGATATGGCCAGATTAGTTCTGTTCTTTGTCTTGAAGTTACTGATTCTAATTTAATGTCATATACTTTGCATGGATTACAATGATGGTGATGAAATGGCACCAAAAAAAAAAAAAAAAAAGCCAGACTGTAGTAGGTCTGAGTCTTAGAGCTTTGATGCCATCATTAACATATACACTAGTTTTAAATGTGAATCCAAAAGCATATCTGTACCACAAAACTTACTCATCTCAAAAGACATTGTAGCATTCATGATTTGGTTTTCTTTAGAGTTAAACACATGAGTATTTTCATGAGACAGGGAAAAGCACTTAGTGGTTATGTCAAGACTGCAATTGTAATTTCCCAAGAAAATTACATCTTAGTGTTCTATTTCTCTCTTGCTTGTTGGTAACATCAGACTTATTTTACATGGTCATCCAAAGCACAGTACTGAATCTGTAAATTAATTCAAAGCTGTTGTAATTTCCTTGTACAACTGTCTTATTTTTTTCTGTTATGTAAATGATCCAGATGGCAATAAGATCTTCTAAGATAAATAATACAACATAATTTGGACAAAATCATACATGATTATATCTATGTTTGATATCAAGAGAATGAAAGTACTAGGATGTATTGTAATTGACTTAAACTTTTGGAAACATAAGTTCCTTTTCCAAGTTTTAATTATTGTTCTGCTAATTACTATTTTTGTTATTGTTGACCAAATTTTTGGATCTGGATCTTGGATTAGATTTTCATTGGTAATATAGTGGCAATAAAATAAATAAAGCTACCTTTCAAGGGTGATTTTTTAAAGCCTGAAAAAATATCAGAAAAGTGTCTGGCTCACAACTTATACTCAGTCCATTTGGGTTATTTTTATTATTATAATCTTAAAGTCAAAACTATGAAATTATCATCATCATCATAAACTTTCTCTCTATATATATAGAACGATATTTTCTTTATAATCAGTATTACTTAAGGTCTACAGGTTTTTGGAGGCAAATCAGTTTTCTTAACTTATTTTATGGAAACTTGACCTGTTGCTTAATTATCACCACAGGCATAACCTACCCTTACCATTACCTTCAGAGTACAGTGTTTGCACAGTATAATTCTAAAGTT
>NW_007739399.1:21660-23210 GCF_000696425.1 Galeopterus variegatus | reverse complement strand
TCTATGTTCAATCTATGCATGACTGCTTTCTAATATTTGTTTCATCTGAGATAGCATCTATAGCTGTTTATATATTACTGCTTCTTGGTTATCATTAGAGGACACATAACAAGGATATTTACTTTAAAAGGTGACAAAAATAAATCATTCGATGAAATGGAAGTATGAACTTTGGAGTGAAAATATAATCAAGTCAGTAATTTTTAAAGGGTAAATTTAGATTTTAGTACAGGGTGTTTAAGGAAACAAAACTTCAACATTCACATTATCAATGCTGTTGATGTCGTAATGCTTAGAAGTTAGAGATGAATCTTCAGATGATTCAAACAAATGCATGCCAAATTGATGGTTGTAAACTTTGAGTTAGTTTGACAAAATTGGGTAAAATTAAACAGTAGCCACACTGGTAACTTTGCTGAAAAAACAGTTGATTAATCTAAAAATGTACCATTTCATTCACACAAGCTGTTGTGTACACATATGTCCCCATAAGCAAATTTCTTTTAAAATATCTATTTAATTAATTCATCAATTAACTCTACATATATAACTGTGTCCTAGGAACTATGATTCACACAATTAATACAAAAATGGATAAGTTTATATTGAGGATATATACAAGTTAAACTTTCAGTTAAAATGTAGAAGGATGTCCTGAGGAATAAGCCATTTAATTTTTATTGTAAGTCAAAAAACCAAACCCTNATTATTATAATCTTAAAGTCAAAACTATGAAATTATCATCATCATCATAAACTTTCTCTCTATATATATAGAACGATATTTTCTTTATAATCAGTATTACTTAAGGTCTACAGGTTTTTGGAGGCAAATCAGTTTTCTTAACTTATTTTATGGAAACTTGACCTGTTGCTTAATTATCACCACAGGCATAACCTACCCTTACCATTACCTTCAGAGTACAGTGTTTGCACAGTATAATTCTAAAGTTGTGCTTTTTTTCTCTTTCTTTTAGGTTATTTCTCTGCCCATCTGTTAAGTTCTTGCTGGCTGTAACCTTTAGCAATTCTGGGTGATATAACTTCCTGTGGTTGAATTCCTTTTCTTAATACACTGTCTTTGTTCCCTTCATTTGTGATCCACGTCATGAACAGGCTCCACTACCACATATGATGAAGGTCTGGCAGGCCATCTACAAATTTCACCTGTATTGGCATCTTAAAATGTTTTCTTCAGACTTGTTTGATTGCTGTGTATACACATTCACCTGTCGTAAGAGGAAAACAACATTCAATTCTAGCAGGGTAACAATCAATTCATTTATATTCCAAAAAAACACTTAAATCACATTCTATAATAGCTTTTCTATTGAGAATGTAATAGAGTGAGTTCTACTATAGAATGGAAAAAGAACTGATTAATAAGAGGTCACCCTAAAGTGTTCTTGAACCTGTTTTCTAATATTTTGATGCATTATCTCTCTGTTAGTCCTGAAGGAAGAATTATCTGGAGAAGTTCATAAAGTACCTCTATGTTCAATCTATGCATGACTGCTTTCTAATATTTGTTTCATCTGAGATAGCATCTAT
>NW_007739399.1:18939-20126 GCF_000696425.1 Galeopterus variegatus | reverse complement strand
AGAAGGATGTCCTGAGGAATAAGCCATTTAATTTTTATTGTAAGTCAAAAAACCAAACCCTTAAACTTTCTTATTCTCCAAAACACACACACCTACACTCACCATCCCACCACTCCCCCACAGACAGATTTCTACATACAGGTGTATATTTTGTATGCTTCCTGAGCAAGTTAGAATTTACATGAGTCAAGAACAATAAAATAAAATCAATTATTGAGGACAGATTTAGGCAAACATATTAATGATTAGAGCTTATATAAAAGATGTAAGTAAGGATCATATATAGAAGTGGTATGGAACAGGCAATTTCTTAGATGATTTGTTTTCACGAAAAAGATTGTCTTAGTCCATTTTTGCTTCTATAACAGAATATCTGAGACTGGGTAATTTATAAGTAATATAAATTTATTTCTCACAAATCTGGAGTCTGGGAAGTCCAAGATCAAGTTTCCAGCAGATTCAGTGTCTGGTGAGAGATGCTCTCTGCTTCCAAGATGATACTTTATTTCTGTGTCCTCACATGATGGAAGGGAAGAGAGAGTGGGAGAGGGAGAAAAGGGGGCCAGACTTGTCCTCTTATAACGAATCTACTCCTGCAATAACTGCTTTAATCCATTCATGAGGATGAAGCCCTCATGGCCTAACCACATGTTAAAGGTCCCACCTCTTAATACTTTTACAATGACAATTAAATTCAACATGAGTTTTGGAGGGACAAACATTCAAACCATAGCAAAGGTGTAAGATTTTAAATTCTGCTCTAGGCCACAGGGAACACACACATAGACACATGTACATAACAAACATGTGAGTTTGAATACACAAATATCTATTGTGAATGCTCTTGTGTTTCTTCATTTCTATAGAAACACGTAGTACTGGCAACCAACTTTAAGGCCAGGCAAAAAAAGAGAAAATCATTGCTTCTGTTTTCTAGATATTGCTCCACCTCATGCTCTATTCCCCCAAGTACTTCACTATTCTCTGTGGCTTTTCTAAACACTCTCACAGCATTGTGAGTAGTCTGTTCATTCATTATTTTTAATGAGTGCAGCATTTATATATCTATGGCATTCTAACTGATTCAGAAGGAAATGTATTTTATATGCTCAGAATTAAACTCACTTTCATCAACATCCCTTAAAGAACATTTGTTCTAATGGTATTTCAGTTGAAGATATTTCCTT
>NW_007739399.1:17045-17732 GCF_000696425.1 Galeopterus variegatus | reverse complement strand
GCAATTAATTATTAAAAACAGTTGCTAATTCTTCAGTCAGCTCAAGGGACTAAAGCTTTTAGCTCCAGTCCTTTTAGCCCCAGTCAATGTAGTTAAAGGATGATTAGGGACTAACAATGTGTTCCTGAACTTTTCTTAGTTATTATCACACCCAGGAGTCCTAGATCATTTTCCAATTGTAATTATTGAAATATAGTTGAGGAGACTCTAATCAGAGATCAGAACCCAAAACACCTATATCTAATAGCATGCAGTTGCCCTATTTTATATGCTACTTTCTATGATCTGAATGTTTGTATTCTCTCAAAATGCTCATCTTAAAACCTAATCCCCAATGTGATGGTATTAAAAAATGGGACCTTTGAGAGGTGACTAGGTCATAAAGGTGGAACCCTCTTGANATGGTATTAAAAAATGGGACCTTTGAGAGGTGACTAGGTCATAAAGGTGGAACCCTCTTGAATAGGATGCCCTTATAACAGAGACCCAAGGGAACATGTTTGCCCTTCCATCATGTGAGGATGCAGCAAGAAGGTGCCATCTATGAGAAAATGATCCCTCGCCAGACTCCAAATATGCTAGCACCTTGCTCCTGAACTTAGACTCCAGAACTGTGAGAAATAAACTTCTGTTATTTGTAAGCTGCGCAGTCTAAGATATTTTGTTATAGCAGCTTGAGTGGACTAA
>NW_007739399.1:10691-15409 GCF_000696425.1 Galeopterus variegatus | reverse complement strand
TTTTTTAATTATCAAAAATAATTTATATAAGCTTACAATTAATTATTTTTTGATATTTGGTGAGATTAGACCCATCTAGACTTGCATATTTTCAAGAAAAATCATTACAAATTAGATATTTAGAAAGTTTTGTACTATTTAGGTGTTTGATATCTTCTTGAGTAGAAAAATTCCTCAATTTTAACATATTATGTTCTACTAGAAGTTTATCAATTCATCCAAATTTTCAATGCTATTGACAGAGTTATTCGTTAAATCTATATTTAACTACCTCTGCAACAACTAATTTTATGTTTCCTTTTCATTGAAATCATATTTTTATTATTCCATAATTTCTGCTCTCATCTTTATTATCCTTTTTTTCCTTGTTTTGAGTGTACTCTGCTATTTTTTTGCATGCGTTTAAATGTCTGATTTTAAAGCTTATAATACTTTTGAGGATTTGAAATGCTTCACTATACTGCATCATACATCTAAGTGTAACTTGACAAAACACGTTTATTTATATCATTAATATACGCTCAAATTTTTGCGATACTTATTTCATACTAAAAGACATAAATCTTAGGTGTTAATAAGTGCTGTAAATATTGGATATGTATGAGTTTCTGAGAAAGCTTCATATTTTTGCCTGAAAATAACTCTGACTTAATGTTATTTACTCCATAAGGTGAAGTACAAGGGAAGAACAGATTATTATTCCATCTCCCAAATACAGATGCATTGGATGCACATTGGTAGAACTGAGTGAACTCCAGAAACATGTATTAAATGGTGACAGAGAATACCGAGACATCTCAATTAGTGCTTTCCAAGGAAAAATACATTAATTTTTTTTAATCTTCTCCTAATATGCACACTATGATAATCAAATTAAATAAAAATATACGAGTCCATCAAATGCATAGTATAAAATTACTGATTTGACTTTGTATTCTCCACTAAATTGATAATTTACCATTGGAAAGACAAATATTAAAATTGCAATAAAAATATCTAGATTTGTTTTCAGATGGCAGGGGAACCATTTTCCCCACTGAGGCTGTGTTCAAGTTTAACCTCAAAAACAAAGGATTTACAAAAGCTCTTTGACATAAAAACTCAAGACACAAGTTTTGAAGCTGCATGGAGACTTCAAAATTGAAGGAATGCGTGCTTAGTTCAGAATTTGATGAACATTTGGGCACTTTCTCTATAAAAAGTAAAATACATCTTTCTACACTTTTGGTTACAAAATTTTGGAAATTAATTAATTAATTGACAGAGCAAGCTTCTCTATGAAGGTGTGTATGATCAAAGATGCTGACAAATCTTGGGTATGGGGGCATTTCTCTGTACTAAAATGGCTGAACTGAAGGTCAATCTCCCAAGGTCAATTTCTCAGATGTTGTATTCCCTTATTAGGTCCAGATTTTAGTCCTGCCTGAAGTCTTTCTTGCATTGGTTCCATTCAACGCCAAAGAAAATAAATACTTCATTATTATCTTCTCTGTTTAGAACATCATTTATAACCACCGTGCTTGAGTAAAGGTGGATAGTTCAAAATAATAAATTACAGAAATAATAAAAGCAGTTATGTTGCAACTGAGATACCCAAAAGCATATTTTAGGACACGGGACCTTAGATGAGTATTAGCACATTGGTTTACAATTAGTGCATTTTTCCCCACCATGTTGCATCTATTCCAGAAACATAAACATGAACCTTATCAACCAGCCAATGTTAATGTCCTAGGAGACTATATGAGAGCTATAGTTGGCTACGTTCTGGAATTTTGTGTTGGGTATTGGTAAAATGAAACAAACAAAGCAAAAAATAGGCTATTCTTTGTTTCTATTAAAAAATGATCTAATTCAAGAGTATTTGACTACTTGCAACCAGAGGAACTAAAAAGAATAAGACCAATAAGTAAACCCTATGTCAAAAACATGAACAACTTTACAGCTCACATAAAGAGAATATACAATGATATAATCTTTATTTATAAACATTTAGCACTTTTTTACTCTAGAGTCGCAAACCAAAAATATCAAATTTCATGCTTTTATAAGTTGTACCTTTAAATTTGCTCTAAAAGTTTTCATGTAATTTATGATGATGATTTCTCACTACTTCCATAGCTACAAAAGTTAAAAAGTTATCATCCCAGTAATTTATTTTAAGAGTGTTGGGTGTATTTAGCTCACTGGAATTCTGCTCAGTTTAAAAAACTTTCTGACTACCTCTTACATTTGGCCATCTGGTTATAACATAAAATATTTATTTTAGTGTTTTCTAAAGAACTTCAAAGCAATGCTTCATTTTGTAATTGTTTTTTTGATAACTAGCGCTGTTAGCATAAAAGTGCCCAGTAATTAGTGCAGGTATTCATGTAAGATTTTTCTAGACCCATTTGAATTTATAAATTTCTTGAATATAATAAATTTCTTTTATTTCTTTTCTTACTTTTATACTCATGCATCCTATCTGAGCTGGAAGGCATAATACCCAACTCTTTGATTTTTTGATCCCTTTGTTTCTCTTTAAGCACTAGATTGCCAACTCAGCCAGATAAAAAACTGTACCTCTAAAAATGGAAACCTCCGTGTTTATCTGTTTCACACGTAGCTTCTAATGCTATTAGAGGCCTCAGTGAGGGTTTCTGGGCAGTGTCAGATGAGGAGGATTTTCTCTGTCTCTTGTGCCACAGTATCAGGCCCTCTGTTGTACAGGGTAGAAGCCATGGCTAAGTGCAGCAGCTCTGCAACCGTGCAACTTCATGCTCCGTTGGTTTTTCCCTATGGGCTTGTGTCAACACAGTGTTCCTTGTGGCTCAATTAATAAATTATTATAAAAATAAAGAAGAAGATAGTTGCTCTAATGTAAGAAAAAAAAAGAAAACAGGAAAACAAAATTGAAGAATAAGACAAATAAACTTCCGGTAGCAAACAGTCAATGAGAGAAACAGCTGCAGCAAAGATGGTAATAAGAAAGCGTAAATAAACCAGATGTTTCAAAACATGCGATTTCAAATGATTTACAACATTGATTTTAAATATAAATGTAAATAAAAGGGATGGATTGGAAGCATAATTAAAACCAAGAAGAAACAAAAATAAACTTGGTGAAAACTAAATTAGAATGATAGAAAATAACCGGCTTTTCTTAGAAAACAAAATATTAACTAGTGAAAAGAGATTTTTCTTAATTTTTAATTTCAGTGCTGCTCAATCAAACATGCATTTAACAAGGTCTCAGTATGCATTTCAATAACGATAAACTTCAGAGAAAATGAAACAGGAAAAATATGTTTTCTCAATATGTAAAAAGACAGTCCAAGATATTCTATTTAGTGCTTTCAAAAAATTCTAATATCCTAGGCACTAGGGGCCTTCCAGTAATGAGACTAATTTAACAATATAATTAATATTAATTTATTCAGATTTCTCACCTTAGGCTGAATTCTTTCCTTATATAGACTACCGATTTTCTTTCATTTTGCCAGTAAATTCAGTTTTCATATTTGGGCAACCACAGGCCACGTCTGGTCTCCTCCTGACCTTGCTTTTCTGACTCATTAGTTTAGTGCCGTTCCCTACTTGGACTTAATTGTGCTAACTGCTGTCAAGTCTTATAATTGTCAAACTTACAACTGTTGCCTAGCCTATCCATATCAGGGACTCTTACAGAGGCAAGAAATGCTCATTGTTAAGATTTTTCAAATAAAATAGTATATTACTAGTATTTTTTAATTTTTTAATTTTTATTTTTATTGATTAAACATATTTATGGGTCAAGAGCTGACTGTCAGTACCTGTGCCCAAGTTGTGGTGAGCAAATCAAAATTACTAGTATTAATATTATATAGCTGCATCAGAAAATGGTAGCTAGTCAGTATTCCTAAGTCTTCATAACAAGCAAGGTTTACAATTCAAAAACTCTTGAGTTGATGATTTGCTTCTCTGTGTTGATCTCATTGAATATACTGAGTTTCTCTTTGATCATGTATGTAACAACCTCAGTAATTTGAGAAATTTTAAAAAATTGGTTATGAATATTCATGAAACACAAAGCTGATTGTCACCCCTCGTGCCCATGATGTGAGGGCCTGATTCATACTAGCAGCATACCCATTACCACAAATTGCATTTGTACTCCGCGTCTCCCACCCAGTTATCCCCAACCTTCCTTTCCTTCCCCTTTTTCCCCCCTCTCCACTTTGTAACACAGAATGTTCTCTCCCTCTGCCAGTCCAGCTCACTACTGTGGTCTTTCTTTCCTTCCTTCTTTCTCTCTTAGCTCCCACATAGTGTACATGTGGTATTTATCCTTCTGTGCTTTGTTTATTTCACTCAACATAAGTTTCTTCAAGCTCATTCATGTTGTTACATAAGTTTCTTCTTCGAGCTCATCCATGTTGTTGCAAATTAGAGTATTTCATTCTTTTTTATGGCAGAGTAGTATTCAATGTTGTATATATACCACAGTTTCTCTATCCAATCATCCATTGATGGACATTTAGGTTGGTTCCAAGTCTTGGCTATTGTAAACAGAGCTGGGATGAGCATGGGAGTGCAGGTATCCCTTTGACATGATGATTTCTATTCCTCTGGGTATATACCCAGAAGTGGGATTGCTGTATTGTATGGAAGATCTATAGTTGTTTGAGAAACCTCCATACTGTTTTCCATGGTGGCTGTACTAATTTACAGTCCCACCAACAGTGTAGGAGTGTTCC
>NW_007739399.1:6541-10052 GCF_000696425.1 Galeopterus variegatus | reverse complement strand
GTATCCCTTTGACATGATGATTTCTATTCCTCTGGGTATATACCCAGAAGTGGGATTGCTGTATTGTATGGAAGATCTATAGTTGTTTGAGAAACCTCCATACTGTTTTCCATGGTGGCTGTACTAATTTACAGTCCCACCAACAGTGTAGGAGTGTTCCCTTCTCTCCACACCCTTGCCAGCATTCGTTATTCACTCTCTTTTTGATTATAGCCCATCTGACTGGGGTGAGGTGGCATCTCAATGTAGTTTTAGTTTGCATTTCCATGAAGACTAGTGATGTTGAGCATTTTCTCATGTACCTGTTGGCCATTTGTATGTCTTCCTTTGAAAAATGTCTATTCAGCTCCTTTGCCCATTTTTAAATTGGGTTATTAGGTTTTTTACTATATAATTGCTTGAGTTCCTTGTATATTACAGATATTAATCTCTTCTCAGATGTATAGTTAGCAAAAATTTTCTCCCACTTTGTATGTTGTCATTTCACTCTGTTGATTGTTTCCTTTGCTGTGCTGAAGATTTTTAGTTTGATATAGTCCCATTTGTTTATTTTTTCTTTTACTGTTTGTGCTTTTGGGCTCATAAAGCCTGTCCCCAGCCTAGTTGCTGAAGGGTTTCAAGTATATTTTCCCTTAGTAATGTTACAGTTTCAAGTCTAATACTTAAGCCTTGAATCTATTTTGAGTTGATTTTAGTGAATGGTAAGAGATGCATATCTAGTTTCATTCTTCTGCATATGGATATCCAGTTTTCTCAGAACCACCTGTTGAAGAGGCAGTCTTTTCCCCAATGTACATTTTTGTTGCCTTTGTCCAATATCAGATGGCTGTAAGCCTGAGGGGTGATTTCTGGGTTCTCAATTCTACTCCACTTGTCTGAATGTCTACTTTCATAGCAGTACCATGCTGTTTTGGTTACAATAGTTTTGTAGTATAATTTGAAGTCAGGTAGTGTTATGCCTTTGGCTTTATGTTTTTATGCTCAGGATTATTTTAGCTATTCAGGGTCTTTTGTTGTTCCATATGAAGAGTAAGATTGTTCTTTCTATTTCTGTGAAGAATGTCATTGATATTATGATGGGAACTGCATTAAATCTGTAGATTGCTTTAGGTAGTATAGATATTTTCACAATGTTAATTCTTCCAGTCCAAGAGCATGGGATATCTTTCCATATTTTTGTGTCTTCTTTAATTTCTTCCAGATGTGGTTTGTAATTCTCATTGTAGAGGTCTTTCACCTCCTTCGTTAGATTGATCCCAAGGTATTTTTTGTGTGTGACAATCATAAATGGGCCTCCTTTATTTCTCTGTTAGTTCATTATTTGAGTATATAAATGCAATTGATTTGGAGGCATTTATCTTGTATACTGCAATGTTATTGAAGTTATTAACCAGCTCTAGGAGTTTTTTGGCAGACTCTTTAGGCTTTTCTATATAAAGTATCATGTCATCTGCTAATAGGGAAAGTTTGACTTTGTCTTTTCCAATCTAGATTCCCTTTATTTCTTTCTCTTGCCTGATTGCCTTGACTAGTACTTCTAGTACTATGTTAAATAGAAGTAGTGAGAGTGGGCATCCTTGTCTTGTTCCTGTTCTTAAGGAAAATGCCCTCAGTTTTTCCCCAATCAGAATGATACTGGTGGTGGACTTGTCATAAATGGCTTTTATTGTGTTGAGATATTTTCCTTTTATACCTAATTTGCTGATAGTCTTTATCATGAAGGGATGTTGAAATTTGTCAAATGCTTTTTCAGCATCTATTGAGATAATTGTATGGTCTTTGTCCTTGAGTTTGTTGATGTGATGTACCACATTTATTGACTTTCATATGTTGAACCATCGTTGCATCCCTGGGATGAATCCCACTTGGTCATAGTGTATAATTTTTTTAATATGTTGCTGTATTTTGATTGTTAATATTTTTTGAGGATTTTTGCTTCTAGGTTTATCAAGGATACCACCCTGTAATTTTCGTTTTTTGTTGTGTCTTTATCTGGTTTTTGTATCAGAGTTATGTTGGCCTCATAGAATGAGTTTGGGACGTAGCTTCTGTTTCAATTGTTTGAAATAGTTTGAGGAGAATTGTTATTAACTCTTCTTTAAAAGTTTGATAGAATTCAGGTGGAAAGCTGTCCAGACACAGACTTTTCTTTGCTGGAAGATTGCTAATTACCACTTCAATCTCCTTGCTTGTTATTGGTCTATTCAGGTTTTCTATCTCTTCTTGATTAAGTCTTGGTAGTTTATATGTGTCTAGAAACTTATCCATATCTTCCAGATTTTCATATTTGTTGTCATACAGTTGTTTATAATAGTCTCTAATGATTCTTTGTAGTTTTGTAGTATTGGTTGTAATGTCTCCCTTTTCATTTCTGATTTTTGTTATTTGGGTCTTCTCTTTTTTTTTGTTAATCTAGCTAATCGTTTGTCTATTTTATTAATTTTCTCAAAAAAACACCTTTTTGTTTTGTTGATCTTTTCTATTGCTTTTTGGGTCTCTATTTCATTTAGCTCTCCCTTGATCTTAATTATTTCTTTTTACCTTTAGGTTTGGATTGTTGTTTTTCAAGTTCTTTGAGGTATAATGTTAGGTCATTTATTTGAAGTCTTCTGTTCTTTTGATGTAAGCATTTATTGCAATAAATCTGCCTCTTGGTACTGCTTTTGCAGTATACCTCAGGTTTTGGTATGATGTATCTTTATTTTCATTAGTTTCTAGAAACATTTTGATTTCCTGTTTTATTTCTTCTTGGGCTCATAGATCATTCAGGATCCTTTTATTTAGTTTCCATGTAGTTGGATAGTTTCCAGAATTTTTCTTACTATTAATTTCCAATTTTGGTCCATTGTGGTTTGAAAAGATAATTGGAATGATTTCAACTTTTTAAAATTTGCTAAGGCTTGATTTATGACCTAATATGTGGTCTATCCTGGAGAATGTTCCATGAACTGATGAGAAGAAAGTATATTCTTTAGTTATTGGCTGAAATGTTCTGTATATATCTGCCAGGTCCTGTTGGTCTAATGTGTAGTTTAAATCCTGTGTCTCTTTGTTGATTTGCTGCCTGGAAGATATGTCTGCTACTGAAAGAGGGGTGTTTGGATCACCCACTGTTAACCTATGAGGGTCTACTTCTTTCTTTAAGTCTAAGAGTGTTTGCTTTATAGATATGGGTGCTCCCATATTGGGTGCATATATATTTATGATTGTTATGTTTTCTAGCTGGATTGATTCTTTTATCATTATATAGTGGCCTTGTCTCTTCTTGTTTTTTGGTTTAATGTCTATTTTGTCCAATATAAGAATAGCTACTCCTGCTTGCTTTTGGTTTCCATTTGCATGGTTTATCTTTTTCTATCCCTTCATTTTTAATCTGTGTATATCTCTATATGTGAGATGGGTCTCTTGAAAACAGCATTACTTGGATCTAGCTTTTTAATCCAATCAGTCAATCTGTGCCTTTTGAATGGGGAGTTTAATCCATTCACACTTAGGGTGGTTATTTACAGAT
>NW_007739399.1:1425-5645 GCF_000696425.1 Galeopterus variegatus | reverse complement strand
ATATGAGGAGTAAGATTGTTTTTTCTATTTCTGAGAAGAATGTCATTGGTATTATGATGGGAACTGCATTAAATCTGTACATTGCTTTAGGTAGTATAGATATTTTCACAATGTTAATTCTTCCAGTCCAAGAGCATGGGATATCTTTCCATATTTTTGTGTCTTCTTTAATTTCTTCCAGATGTGGTTTGTAATTCTCATTGTAGAGGTCTTTCACCTCCTTCGTTAGATTGATCCCAAGGTATTTTTTGTGTGTGACAATCATAAATGGGCCTCCTTTATTTCTCTGTTAGTTCATTATTTGAGTATATAAATGCAATTGATTTGGAGGCATTTATCTTGTATACTGCAATGTTATTGAAGTTATTAACCAGCTCTAGGAGTTTTTTGGCAGACTCTTTAGGCTTTTCTATATAAAGTATCATGTCATCTGCTAATAGGGAAAGTTTGACTTTGTCTTTTCCAATCTACATTCCCTTTATTTCTTTCTCTTGCCTGATTGCTCTGACTAGTACTTCTAGTACTATGTTAAATAGAAGTAGTGAGAGTGGGCATCCTTGTCTTGTTCCTGTTCTTAAGGAAAATGCCCTCAGTTTTCCCCCAATCAGAATGATACTGGTGGTGGACTTGTCATAAATTGCTTTTATTGTGTTGAGATATTTTCCTTTTATACCTAATTTGCTGATAGTCTTTATCATGAAGGGATGTTGAAATTTTTCAAATGCTTTTTCAGCATCTATTGAGATAATTGTATGGTCTTTGTCCTTGAGTTTGTTGATGTGAAGTACCACATTTATTGACTTTCATATGTTGAACCATCGTTGCATCCCTGGGATGAATCCCACTTGGTCATAGTGTATAATTTTTTTTAATATGTTGCTGTATTTTGATTGTTAATATTTTTTGAGGATTTTTGCTTCTAGGTTTATCAAGGATACCACCCTGTAATTTTTGTTTTTTGTTGTGTCTTTATTTGGTTTTTGTATCAGTGTTATGTTGGCCTCATAGAATGAGTTTGGGACGTAGCTTCTGTTTCAATTGTTTGAAATAGNGACTTTTCTTTGCTGGAAGATTGCTAATTACCACTTCAATCTCCTTGCTTGTTATTGGTCTATTCAGGTTTTCTATCTCTTCTTGATTAAGTCTTGGTAGTTTATATGTGTCTAGAAACTTATCCATATCTTCCAGATTTTCATATTTGTTGTCATACAGTTGTTTATAATAGTCTCTAATGATTCTTTGTAGTTTTGTAGTATTGGTTGTAATGTCTCCCTTTTCATTTCTGATTTTTGTTATTTGGGTCTTCTCTTTTTTTTTGTTAATCTAGCTAATCGTTTGTCTATTTTATTAATTTTCTCAAAAAAACACCTTTTTGTTTTGTTGATCTTTTCTATTGCTTTTTGGGTCTCTATTTCATTTAGCTCTCCCTTGATCTTAATTATTTCTTTTTACCTTTAGGTTTGGATTGTTGTTTTTCAAGTTCTTTGAGGTATAATGTTAGGTCATTTATTTGAAGTCTTTCTGTTCTTTTGATGTAAGCATTTATTGCAATGAAGTCTTCTGTTCTTTTGATGTAAGCATTTATTGCAATAAATCTGCCTCTTGGTACTGCTTTTGCAGTATACCTCAGGTTTTGGTATGATGTATCTTTATTTTCATTAGTTTCTAGAAACATTTTGATTTCCTGTTTTATTTCTTCTTGGGCTCATAGATCATTCAGGATCCTTTTATTTAGTTTCCATGTAGTTGGATAGTTTCCAGAATTTTTCTTATTATTAATTTCCAATTTTAGTCCATTGTGGTTTGAAAAGATAATTGGAATGATTTCAACTTTTTAAACTTTGCTGAGGCTTGATTTATGACCTAATATGTGGTCTATCCTGGAGAATGTTCCATGAGCTGATGAGAAGAAAGTATATTCTTTAGTTGTTGGCTGAAATGTTCTGTATATATCTGCCAGGTCCTGTTGGTCTAATGTGTAGTTTAAATCCTGTCTCTTTGTTGATTTGTTGCCTGGAAGATATGTCCCCTACTGAAAGAGGAGTGTTTGGATCACCCACTCTTAACCTATGAGGGTCTACTTCTTTCTTTAAGTCTAAGAGTGTTTGCTTTATATATATGGGTGCTCCCATATTGGGTGCATATATATTTATGATTGTTATGTTTTCTAGCTGGATTGATTCTTTTATCACTATATAGTGGCCTTGTCTCTTCTTGTTTTTTCGTTTAAAGTCTATTTTGTCCAATATAAGAATAGCTACTCCTGCTTGCTTTTGGTTTCCATTTGCATGGTTTATCTTTTTCCATCCCTTCACTTTTAATCTGTGTATGTCTCTATATGTGAGATGGGTCTCTTGAAAACAGCATTACTTGGATCTAGCTTTTTAATCCAATCAGTCAATCTATGCCTTTTGAATGGGGAGTTTAATCCATTCACACTTAGGGTGGTTATTTACAGATATTGTTTAATTCCTGTCATTTAATTGCTTTTTGTTTAGATGTTTTAAATATCTTTTGATCCTTACTTCCTCTTTTATTTCTCTTCTTCAATGTTAATTGGATATTTGAGATGGCATGATTTAGCTTCTCACTGCCATTTTTGTTTTAACAGCAGGTTTTGTTCTTTCTCATGTATCCATGGTAGTGACATTCATTATTCAGAGCCCAGATGAAGGACTCCCTTGAGAATTTCTTGCATGGCTAGTCATGTGGTGGTGAACTCCCACAATTTTTATTTGTCTGGAAAATACACTATTTCTTCCTCATTTCTGAAGGAGAACCTTGCTGGTAAAGAATTCTTGTCTGGCAATTTTTTTTTCTTTTAGTGTTTTGAATATATCATTCCACTTTCTTCTAGCCTGTAGGGTTTTAGAAGAGAAGTCTGCTGTTAGTCTGATAGGGGTTCCCTTACAGGTGACTTGATGCTTTTCTCTTGCTGCTTTTAGAATTCTCTCTTGTCTTTAAGCTTTGAAAATTTAACTATAATGTGTCTTGGAGAGGATCTTTTTGGATTGAACCTGTTTGGGGGCCTTTGAGCTTCCTGGATCTGAAGGTCTGCATCTCTCCCTACCCCTGGGAAGTCTTCCATTTTATTTCCTTAAATAGGTTTTCAATACCTTTTTCTTTCTCTCCCCCTTCTGGAATACCCACAATTCGGACGTTAAAGTGCTTGAGGTTGTCTGCTACCTCTCTCAGATTTTCCTCACTATTTTTAATTCTTTTTTCCTTTCTTTTGTCTGCCTGGGTTATTTTGAAAAGACAATTTTCAAGATCTGAAATTCTTTCTTCTGCTTGCTCTAGCTTGCTACTTAAGCTTTCTGTCGTGTTTTTTTATTTCAGTAAGTGCACCTTTCATTTCTATGAGTTCTGCTACATTCTTTTTTTAAGGTATTAATCTCTTTGTAAATTTCCTCCTTCATATTCTGTTTTTTTTTCTTGTTTCCTTGTGTCCTCTAATTGAATCTTCTTTTATTTCTTCAAGCTTTCTTAAGATCATTCTTCAGAATTATTTTTCAGACATTTCAAGGACTCCCTGTTCTATGGGGTCTGAAATTTGAGCATTACTGTATTCCTTTGGTGGTGTCATATCTTCTTGTTTGTTTGTAGTTCTAGTATTTTTTTCGTTGATGTTTGGTCATCTGGTAGAGGACTTGCTTCTTCTGTTACTGTGGATTTGGCTATGAGGATAAAGACTTCCTCCTCTATTTGCAGGCTCTACTGGTGACTCTTCTTATATCAGTGTAGTCAAGTGAGTGGCAGCTGTCTGTAGTGTGGCCCTGGCTGCTACTGCAGTGGTGAACTGTGCTTGTGGTGACAGAAGGTGTGGTGGTATCTACATTATACCACCTTGGCTCCTGTTCTAGCTTTCCATGGCTGTAGACTGAGCCCCTCGTGCTGTGCAGGTCTCAGCTCACCTCGGTGCCTGCTGGGCTGTTTGCACTTTCCTTTCCCCCCAGGGCCTTAGACTGGGCCCTGGTGCTGCAGGGGTCTCTGCTCACCTCAGCAGCTGCTTGACTGTGTGCACTTCCTTCTGGGCCTTAGACTGTATCCTGGTGCCAGTGCTGCTGGCCCCAGGGTCTATTCCTGGCTCACCTTGGCTGCTGCTGGGCTGAGTGCACTTCCCTGTGGGCCTTAGACTCAATTTGGGAAATTTTGGATGCTCTGTTTGGGAATTACAAGAATTGCATTATGCTTTTGCTATGGATACTGCATTATTTACC
>NW_007739399.1:0-278 GCF_000696425.1 Galeopterus variegatus | reverse complement strand
AAATACTCTTTATTTTGTTCTTAGAAGTTTCCTGTTCTTTTGTTCTTTTAATTCCTTACACTAAGAACCTAGAAAAAAGAGAACACTGGGTGCTTAAAACAGATCGAGTTTTAGCACTTGAGCTGAAATTTCTTTTCCAGTAATTGGCCTAAGGTTGGTAAACAGAGCCCTCTGGGATCAATGAAAACTGGGGCTGTAATACCTCTAGAAGGTAGAAGTTAATAATAGATGGCTGGAAGTAAAATTTTAAGGCATGGTGACTGTGTTTTAGTAAAAAA
>NW_007739398.1:35197-36742 GCF_000696425.1 Galeopterus variegatus | reverse complement strand
TTGGCTCAGTCTTGGTAGTTTGTGTGTGTCCAAAAATTTATCCATTTCCTCCAGATTTTCAGATTTGTTGCCTTCTCTGTGTTTTACCACCAACAGACCTGAACCTAACTTCTTTCCAGGTCAGGCCTCTTCTAGAAAGTGGTCATCTAGTAAGCTTTCCAGCAACCTTAACACAAAAGGAAGCTGTGTTCTATTGGTGGCTTGCTCTTATATTTGGTTAGTTTTTCTTTGCTCCTCTCCCCAGCAGGTAATCTGAGGGCCCAAGACTTCCTGTGCCACTTGGATCAATGGTACAGACTGTTCCATCATATATTTATGCATTCAGCAAATTACTGTTTATACATGCCACCATCTCAGTGACTTTGGAAATTAATCAGTGATCAGGATAGAAAGTCAATATTGAAGAATTATTCCCTTAGGGGCCGGCCCGGTGGTGCACTGCTACAGTGCGCCGCTTGGGAGNAGAATTCTAGCTGATCTGTCGATATCTGATATAACAGTCCTAATTGGAACAAATCTTTTCTTCTTCTTACTCCATCAATTCAGGAAGCTTTCAGGGAGCAATGATCTCCATCACTGAGGCTCCTAAGAGGAAGGAGAGAGTGAACATGAGGCTGTTTCTCAAAGCTCAACTATTCTGCAGGGATCACCTAAGACATCAGAATTTACTCTGGACCCAATGAGTATGATTCTAGAGATTCCTGTCAGTTGTCACAGAATGAAAAGAGGAAATGAGGAAGAGGCTGTCCATGACAGCAAAGTGTTTTCAGTTCAGGAATGAGATATGGAGTAATCCCAGGAAACTGAGCTCAGTATTCACCATTTTGATTCCTGTTTCTTGCCACTGTGATCATAAAGATTTCCATAGATCTTCTATGGAAAAATGAGGGACATAGTTAAAAGAACTATTGACAATATCACCACTGAGTTTCCATCCAGAAGGAAAATATTAGAATGTGAGTGAATTCTGGAATATCGGTTAGACAAAGGGGTATTAGAACATCAAGTTCATGATTTCCCGGGAAGCCTATTGGTATTTGATCTTGTGAATGGATATTACCAGATCCTTGGGGATAAAGAGAAAAAGAGGTACACAACCACTTATTATGCACACGGATGTGTGAATAGAGCTATGCACATGGACACACAGAGAAAATAAATAAGACAAACTGATTTCCAAAGTTCAGAACAAAACTGGACATCCCAGAGAATGAAGCTCTTAAAGTTCAGAGGAGGGAGAGTTCTGTGGGCAGGAGTTGCCAAGGAAAGTTTCCTGGAAGAGATGGTCCTTTGCCAGGCAAGCCAAAGGGATCTCTGACACATTGACAGGAACACGGTGTTCAGAGCAGGCACTAGAAGGAGTGTCGTGCTTAGTTCAGGGTCCTATCTGCAGTGTGACTGAATATATCTATGATGATTTACTGTCTTTCTGTCTCTGAAAGGCTGATATACAAAAGAGGAGGCAATAGTGTCCTGTGTGGCCGGGGGCTGAGCTAAGACCCAGGATAGAGGTGCAGGGAAACGGGCAGGTTTGGGTCCAGAATA
>NW_007739398.1:32195-33996 GCF_000696425.1 Galeopterus variegatus | reverse complement strand
ACCTCAGTTCCTTGCCACATTTGTCTCTCCAATCAGCCCGTTTGCTTCATCAAAGTCAGCAAGAGAGTATATCAAGAGGAGAGGGTTGCACAAGGCCATGAATACCAGGAGGAAAGAATCCCCAGGGCCATCTTAGAAGCTACCTACCACGCTCCAGATTCCACCAACGTAGAATGTCCTCTCTGCACTCTGTACTATACCTCCTGCTCCATGATGCTCTTCAAACAAAAGACTTGTTGAAGCTATGGAAGAAATATGCAAGCCCAAGACTTGTGCCAAGCTCTGTCCCCAAGATGGTCTTCCCCTTCCTCCATGATTCAAGGTCTAGCCAGAAACTGTCTCCTCCTTGAAGTCTCCTCAGGGTCCTACATGGCAGGTCCTTAAGTGTCCACAGATATGCCCTTGAGCACTTGATTTAGAATCAATGTGCCACAGCTGCTAGTTTCATAATGCCATGGACAGAGAGCATTTCTAAATAATTTTTAGTTCCATAACTTCTTTTCAAGAATTTTTAGTATTTTCAAGTTTGCAGAAATTCAAGAAGGACATGGAAAAGCTTCCCCTGATGTTCTTTAGTGGCCTAAGTGTGGAAAGTTCCAACGGGATCAAAAGAAGGAGAAAAAGAAGTCTTCCCGGAGTGCTTTAAGCATAATTGGATCTTGGGGACATTGTCCCAGGAGTATAAAAAGTTTTCTGACTTTGTATGATTCCATTTCCAAACTTTAATCACTTCGGGGAGAACAATAGTCCCCATCGCAGCACTGATTTCAAATTGCCTTTATACGTACTGATGGTTCATTTGGAGATTTTGCCTAAAACATAGAACTAAGAGTGGGAAGAACTGGTGTTGCCTCCTTTCTTCAAATCAGAGGTGGTCATCTCAGCCAGGGCATTCCAAACTGGTGTTGCAATTTCTGGTCCACGTTCTGTTCCTAAGCCATAGGGACCCTTTCTCAGTGGGTTTCTGATAAAGGTAAGTGAGGGTTCTTAAAACAGTAATACTCAAACTTTTATTAGCACAGTAACGTTTCAACTTCTGATTTGATTTTCCAAAGGGATGGGGGCTTGAGAAGGAAAGAAATGAAGCAATTTCGGTGGTATCATAAAGACTGTTCTTGGGTCAGAAAAATCTAGATGGCAAGAAGCCTATGAAATTTTTCAGTCTTAGGTCAGGGACTCACCTGACTTCAGAGACTCCCCAGAAATGAGATGATTCCATGGCTTCAGAGCCTGTTCTGATGACTTTCCACAAACAGGCAATCCCAGAAGGGGGCTGAGTCACTACCAGCCTATGAATGAGAGAACCTCAGAAAGCTGCTTGCTTGGTTCGGTATGGAGAATTTTCTGACATTCCATAGCTCTGCATACATGGAGCAGACTGTTTGGGAATGTAATGAGCTCTTCATCACTAGAAGAGATCAAGCTGAGACTGAAAAGCCATGCACCAGTGATGTGCAGAAGAGGATCTAGAATGGGGAGAAGGTTGGTGTAGTGGATTGAATTATGTCTCCCCAAAGCTCCCTGAAGCTTGAGTTGTGTTCTCCAAGTTCCATATATTAGGAACTTAGCCCCCACTGTGACTGTTAAGAGGGTGGAAATCCTATTACAGTAATTGTAAGGTGGGGCCTTGAAGAGGTGATTGGGTTGTAGGACCATGCATTAGTGAAGGGATTAAAAGTGGTGGTCAGCGGCATGGTTATGAGGGCTTTAAAAGAAGAGGAGAGTCTGTCTCTCTCTCTTTGCTCTCTCTGTTTCCACCATCTTGCAATGTGAGACCCCTGTGTCACTGTTGCCACCACCA
>NW_007739398.1:26783-31769 GCF_000696425.1 Galeopterus variegatus | reverse complement strand
TTCCCAGCCTCGGAAACTGTAAGCAATAAATTTCATTTTCTTTATAAATCACCCAGTTCTGTGTAGTTTGTTATAAGCAACATAAAACGGACTAATACAGAAAATTGGTACCAGAGAAGTGGGGTGTTGCTTATAACAAATACTTGAAAATGTGGAAGCAGCTTTGGAACTGGGTGTTAGGCAAAGGTTGGAGGAGTTTGGAAGACTCAGAGGAAGACAAAAAGACAAGGGAAAGTTTGGAATGTCTTAGAGACTGGTTACATGTTGGCAAGCAGATTACTGATAGAAGTATGGACTGTAAAGACCGTTCTAAGGAGGTCTCAAATAGAAATCAGAAGGAGTTTATTGGAAACTGGGGCAAAGATCACCTTTGCTGTGAACCAGTAAGGAATTTGGCTGCATTGTGTCCACGCCCTAGGACTTTGTGGAAGTTGGAATTAGGAGCTGTGAACCAGAGCATTTGGCTGAAGAAATTTCTAAACAGCAAAGCATTAAGGAAGCTGCATGGCTACTTGCAACAGCCTACACTGAGTTATCACAGGAAAGGCATGACGTAAAGCCAGAATTTAAAGGGGAAGCAGAGCGTAAAGATTTGGAAAATTCGCAGCCTGGCCATGTGGTAGAGAAGCAGAGAGCATTTTCAGAAGAAAAACCCAATGGTGCTAAGAAGATTAGTACAAAAGAAAGGGATTATCAAGAGAAGGGGGAAAAGGCCCTGAAGGCATTGCAGAAGCCTCTAGGGCCAACCCTTCCATTTCAGGCCCAAAGGCCTAATGAGACAAAATGGTTTTAGGGAACAGGCTCGAGGTGCCCTTCACAGGCTCACTGCTCAATGACACCTCGGGAAGCTGCTTCCAGTACCAGCACCCCGGCTGCTTTGGCTGCTGCAGCCATCACTAAATTGGTCCCAAGTGTGGCTGGACCAGCAGCTTTGGAAAATACGAGCCGGAAGCTTTGGCAGTGTCGATGTGGTGTTAGGTCTGCAGGTTTGCAGAATGCTAGAGCTGTGGAGGCTTGGGAGCCTCCACTCCAATTTCAGAGGATGTATGGAAAAGTCTAGGGGCTCAGGAAGAGATCTGTCACAGGGGCAGAGTCACCGCAGACAGCCTTCACTAGAGCAATGCCGAGTGGAAACGTGGGGTCAGAGTTGCAGCAGAGAACCCCGTCAGTGCCATGTCTAGTGGAGCCGTGAGAACGGGACCGCCATGGAGACCCCAGATGTGTGGAACTACCAGAGTGCAACGTCAGCCTGTGAGAGCTAAAGCATCACCTGAGACCAGGAAAGCCATAGGAGCACGGCTGCCCAAGAACTTGGGGACCCAACCGCCACACCAGCATGCAGAGGAGTCAAGCCACCTCATTCACCAGCATTGAGATTTAACGCCTGCCCTGCTGGGTTTCAGACTTGTTTGGGACCTGTTACCCCTTTCTTTTGGCCTATTTCTCCCTTTTGGAATGGGAATATGTACCCTATGTTTGTCCCACCATTGTATCTTGGAAGTAGATAACTTGTATTGATTTCACAGATGGGAATTTGAACTTGGGACTCTTGAGTTGAAACAAGTTGAGACTTTGGGGATGAAATGAATGTATTTGCATGTGAAAAGGACATGAGTTTTTGTGGGGGCAGGGGCGGATTGTAGTGGATTGAATTATGTCCCCTCAAAACTCCCTGAAGCTTGAGTTGTGTTCCCCAAGTTTACATATTAGGAACTTAGGCCCGACTGTGACTGTTAAGAGGGTGGGAAATCCTATTATGGTGATTGTAAGGTGGGGCCTTGAAGAGGTGATTGGGTTGCAGGACCATGCAGTAGTGAATGCATTAAAAATGGTGGCCAGGGGAGTGGTACTGAGGGTTTTAAAAGAAGAGAAGAATCTGTCTTTCTCTCTCTCTTTGCTCTCTCTGCTTCCACCATCTTGCAATGTGAGACCCCTGTGTCACTGTTGCCACCACCAGATGGACTTTGGACTTCTCAGCCTCAGAAACTGTAAGCAATAAATTTCATTTTCTTTATAAATCACCCAGTTCTGTGTATTTTGTTACAAGCAACACAAAACGGACTAATACCGTTGGATTAAGCTATTTGGGGAGCATAGTCACCGGCAGGCTCTAAGTCTGGGTGACATACCTAGCAGCGGAGCCAAAAGCCTCAAGGAATATTATGTAACTGATTCCTGTGTGGATACTCACCAGAGGGAAGGAGAGCCAGCAGAATGGTAAGAAAAGCACTGCTTTAGTCACCCAAGAGAACTGGATTTCCAAAAGCTGTGAATCGTGATGGGTTTCTGGGGCAAGTCCTCTGTTTATCTTCTTGGACTAGTAGAGAGATATCTTGAATGAAACTCTTTCCTCTTAGCTGGTAACTGCTGTCCTTAGCAGCTAAGAGGCCTGGACAAAGAGCACTGGCAGGGGATCTACCTGCGTGGGTCCCTTCAGGGTTTTCCTGCCTTCAGGGATTGGATTGGGGCAAGGCTTCAATAACACAATCTCAATGGGAAAGTTTAAGAGTTTTTAGTACTTACAGACCCTGGGGTGTACACGGCACAACCCGAGGGGGCCACATACACACAGAGATCAGGGAACGCAGGCGAGGATAGCAGGACAGGGGACCCGTGGGCCAACACCTTTAGTGGGTCATAGCATTATCCAAACAGCTTTCCTGGGGAGCTTTAATTGGTGGGTTTAAAGCAAGCAGGCACTAGTTCCAGGAGGTTACACTGTGACTAAGAGGTGGTCAAATGTCTGACTTTATGTTCATTTAAAGGAAGCTATGGGAAAGCTGGGAGTCCCTCCTGCTAGGTGGCAGAGACACCTCTAAGTCTTCATTTCTGGCCACCGCCTGGAGCCATCTGGGTGGAGCATAGAACTGGAAACTGTATCAGGGTGACTGAGTCCTGCTTCAGGTATGAAAACTTAAACTTATATTTAAAAATGAATGCCAAAGCAATGTAAAATTATAAGCACTCACCACAGTACATATCAGAATTTCCAGAGCATAGAGTTACCTTGGAAACCTCCCTCCTTTTTCTTGCATCTCTCCAGGTCCAGTCTCCTCTTGCCCTTAAAGACCCAGCTGGATCCCATATCACCACGGGAGCTTCTATGGCCCCTGTTCCCTCTAATACCTAGATTTGCCCTTTTGGCTGCTCTGGCCTCTCCGGAATCCTTCTGCTTCTCCCTCCTGCCAGGTTGTGAGCCCACTGAAGCCTGGGCCATGGGTCACATCTGTTCCTCACAGAAATTGTCATACCACATACTGTAGTGGATCAACAAGTAGTTTGGTGGATGGATGTTCAGACATAGTGGGTGGATGGAGGAATGGATGGATAGGAAGCCCTGGGGCTGGTCATAGGAAAGATCTTGGGAACAACAGGAGTATGTTTTCTTTATGAATGATCTGGAGAGAATTCATTATAAGGTCCACAACTAATCGTGTTACTAGTATCTGACACAAAGTGGGAAGAACATGGAGCAAACTCATAGTCACTTTTCTGATCAAAGTTTAATGAGATGACTCACCATCTAGGATGTAGCATAATAACATGAATGTATTATGTGTCTTTGTATCTGATCAAACGCATTAAATTATCAGTCATCATTTTAAACGTTGTAAATTTGGTCTCCAATGGTCCCAAAATATTTTCTGATTTTGTCCCTCCTTTTTCTTGGAAAGAAATAGATATTGTGGGCTTTCAGAACTGTTTTTAATTACTCAGCCAGACTGGGACTCCAGACCAGATGCCCTGGCGCTTTGCAAAGCAAAGAATATTGAATTCGGACTTCTGAGTATTTTCTTCAGTGGACAGAAGATACACACCATGGAAAGTGCCAACCAGACAGCCTCTGTAACGGAGTTTGTTCTCCTGGGCCTCTCAGCCCACCCAAAGCTGGAGAAAACGTTCTTTGTGCTCATCCTGCTGATGTACCTGGTGATCCTGCTGGGCAACGGGGTCCTCATCCTGGTGACTGTGTCTGACTCCCGCCTGCACACGCCCATGTACTTCTTCCTGGGGAACCTCTCCTTCCTGGACATCTGCTACACGACCTCCTCAGTCCCCCTCATTCTTGACAGCTTCCTGACCCCCAGGAAAACCATCCCCTCCTCAGCCTGTGCTGTGCAGATGTTCCTCTCCTTCGCCATGGGAGCCACAGAGTGTGTGCTCCTGGGCATGATGGCGTTTGATCGCTACGTGGCCATCTGCAACCCCCTGAGGTACCCCGTGGTCATGAGCAAGGCTGTCTATGTGCCCATGGCTGTCAGCTCCTGGGTGGCTGGAAGTGCTGCCTCCGTGGTTCAAACGTCCCNGGACCATCCTCTTCATGTATGGGAAGCCCAAGTCTAAGGACCCATGGGGGACAGACAAGCAGGACCTTCCAGACAAACTCATCTCCCTCTTCTATGGTGTGGTGACCCCCATGCTGAACCCCATCATCTACAGCCTGAGGAACAAGGACGTGAAGGCCGCCGTGAGGAACCTGGTGGCTCAGAAACGCTCCAGCCAGTGATGGTGGAGGATAGACTTCCTCTTAGTTCCGTGCCTCTTGCCTGCTTCACTCACTAATCTCAGAAGGCTGTGTCCCTCAAAGAAGACAGGTGTGAGGAGAGATTACCAGAAAACTGAGTTACACATGTAATGGAGAACTTTAGTTGTCACTGGATCCAACTAAAATGGTGAAACCTAGGGCCGGCCCGGTGGTGCACTTGGTAGAGTGTGGCGCTTGGGAGTGTGGCAGCGCTCCTGCCGAGGGTTCGTATCCCATATAGAGACCGGCCGCTCACTGGTTGAGCGTGGTGCGGGCGCAACACCGAGGGTTGCGATCCCGTTGCCGGTCGCGATACGGGCGCGACACTGAGGGTTGTGATTCCGTTACCAGTCACGAAAAAAGACAAAAAGGAAAAAAGAAATGGTGAAACCTAAAACCTGATGGGAGCGTGACTTGAGGGGATGGGAGTAGAATGCTGCTGGAAAAACAACTAGTGATTT
>NW_007739398.1:24137-25878 GCF_000696425.1 Galeopterus variegatus | reverse complement strand
GGGGACAGACAAGCAAGACCTCCCAGACAAACTCATCTCCCTCTTCTATGGTGTGGTGACCCCCATGCTGAACCCCATCATCTACAGCCTGAGGAACAAGGACGTGAAGGCCGCTGTGAGGAACCTGGTGGCTCACAAACGCTCCAGCCAGTGATGGTGCAGGATAGACTTCCTCTTAGTTCCATGCCTCTTGCCTGCTTCACTCACTAATCTCAGAAGGCTGTGTCCCTCAAAGAAGACACGTGTGAGGAGAGATTACCAGAAAACTGAGTTACACATGTAATGGAGAACTTTAGTTGTCACTGGATCCCCCCCCCCCGGTGAAACCTAGGGCCGGCCTGGTGGCGCACTTGGTAGAGTGCGGGACTGGGGAGTGCGGCGGCGCTCCTGCCGAGGGTTCGGATCCCATATAGAGACCGGTCCGCTCACTGGTTGAGCGTGGTGTGGGCGCAACACCAAGGTTTGCGATCCCGTTGCCGGTCGCGAAAAAAGACAAAAAGGAAAAAAAAATGGTGAAACCTAAAACCTGATGGGAGCGTGACTTGAGGGGATGGGAGTAGAATGCTGCTGGAAAAACAACTAGTGATTTTCTGCATTTCGACTGTGCAAGTCTGGATTCATCTTTGTTAGCAGATTGCTCCTCTGTTTCGTGAACAATAGCTTAAGTACCTTTGTGTTACAAAAAGGTAAAGCCAAGATCCTATTCAAGAAAGGAGACACTGAAGACAGTATGAGGCAGAACTTCATGACATAGTTTTGAGTCATATACTATGATCATGTATTAAAAAATTGTCAATTGACATAGTATTAAAAAATTGTCTTCATTGTAGATATAATGGCACATTTTCAAATTAAATTTTTCTTGGGAGCAGGGCTGAGACTGGAGATGAGAATGAAATTGGCCTTTTTCCTTTCCCTGGGACTCCAAGGAGTTGGAACCATGTAGATTCCACACAGGGTATTTCCTTCAAGGGCAAGTGAGCCAGATCCTGCAACACCCATGTGGAGAATCCTAGCCTGGGAGACTCATAGCTGGTATCCAGTTTTAAGCTTGGTTTTTCTGCCCTTGGTAAGTCTTGCTAAAGGACAGTCTGGCTCTGTAGCCTGGAGAGTTGAGGGATGACCGGTGGGGAAGAGAGAGCCGGGCCACCACAGCAGTCTGAAGGAAGCTGGAGCCAGGATGGGGAAGCAAGACCAGTGGAAGGTGGAAGCTGTGGTCTGGGACCAGGTGGCCAACTGACAGTAAAATGCAGGAGGATCTCAGTCAGCACAGCCACAAAAAAGGGCAAAGATGTTGTGAAGGAGAAAACTTCTAGTGTCTCTTTCCTTGAGGCAAGTGGATGATCGTTTTTTCTCAAGAATGAAAAATCTCTAAGGAAGACGTATGCTCTCTGCCTGCCTTGCTTGGGCTCCCCAGGATCCTCCTGTCAGAGATAGAGCCAGCCACTCTCCAACCCGCAGCGCTCTCCTGCCTATACTGGCAAAATGTGGCACCGAGTCATGGCTGTGTGACCCCTTAACCAGTCTCTGGGCTGCAGGAGCCCAGGAGCATGTTCCTGTTTAATTCCACCAAATCCAGTGTGATCTGCACCACCCAGGTCTGAATTTCCCTTTCCCCTTTGAGCACAGAGCCCAACTATACCTTCCTTAGCTCACTGCAGAAAGGGTAGCGACAACTCTCGGTAAATCTCACCTTTTATAAAACAAAAATTGACTTTTTTTTTTTTTTTTTTTTTTTTTT
>NW_007739398.1:22525-24028 GCF_000696425.1 Galeopterus variegatus | reverse complement strand
CTCAGCCAGTGAGCGGGAACTGGTCTGTATGTGGGATCCGAACCCTCAGCGGGAGCGCCGCACTCCCAAGCGGCGCACTGTAGCGGTGCGCCACCGGGCTGGCCCTAAAATTGACTTTAAAGTGATTGACAAAGACATTCCAAGTCTTGCCCCCCATTCAGGACTACTCGAAGGGACATCCTAGTGCCACAGTTCCCCATGGGGCTGACTGAGGCTTTTGTTGAGACTGCATCACTGCCCAGCTTCTCTCTCCACACAGTCCTGCTTCTCCTCCCTCCCTTCCCTTCCCTTCTGCAAGTGTCAATCCTAAGAACACTCCTAATAAACCCCCTGCACCCTACTCTCTGGCTCAGAGTCTGCTTCCTGGGGAACCCAAATTGTGGCACTCTGCAAACTCCAATGCTCAAGTAACACATGCCCTCTTTTCAGAGTCTGTGGATGTTGGCAATACTTAACAAAATCATGCTAAATAGTTGGGTGAGGCAATGCAGTGTTATTTAGCATCAGAAGCTTTTGAACCAACCTTGGTTAGGTTCCAGCTTCCCCATTTACCACAGATGTAACCTGGAAGTTTGTTTTATATTGCAGATAACTTTTCTGAAATCTGCCTACAACCCGCACCCTGCCCACCTCTCTAGTTCCATTGCTTCCCCATCTTTCTCTTGCCACAAAACACACAGAAGATACTAGGCTGTGTATGGCACCCTGGGGTAGATGGATGAGTCTATTCACGGCTGAAGGCAACTCACATGGGGGCTTAAATCACTACAAGTCCTGCTTAGTGACCCTAGGGGGACTCTGAGCATGGCACATCTGTAGCCTGCGGCACACTAGCTAGAAAGTGCTGCCCGAGGCAGAATGTCTTCTTCCTTAGTACCTGCCGAGTGGACAGTCATGCCCTTTCCCCTGGCCACAGGTAATTGGACACTTAACCCAAACTGGGCTAATCATATTTTTTCTCCAAGGAATCTGGAATTCGGATATAGAGACACCTGTTCGTTGGCATAGGGCTCTTGAACTGAGGGACCATGTAAAGCCAGGACTAATGTGGCCGTGTGCCTACCGGTGAAGGGAAAGCTGGTCTGCAGAGAGACATGACACAGCAAACGCACAAAGAGAACCACACCCATGTGGAGACAGAAATAAAGGCAGCACTACATGAGCTAAGTCTTGGAGGAGGCTTTGATCCTTTCTTATGGGAAAATTAAAATCTATAGAAAAGCAGAGAAAATAATCCCTAAGTATTTTCCTTCCACATCCAACGACGATCTGCTCATGGCCAGTCTCGTTCATACACACCCCTGTGGATTATTTCTTCCTCTCCCGGATTAACCTGAAGCAAATAGCAGATGGTGACGGCATTGCATCTTTAGATATTTGAGTATTCGTCTCTAAAAATGATTAGCACTCTTGTAGAAAGACAAATAAATAACCACTATCGCACCTAAAACAACAATTCCAATATCATCAATTATTCAGCATTTGTATTTCCAAAAATGTCTT
>NW_007739398.1:12600-22345 GCF_000696425.1 Galeopterus variegatus | reverse complement strand
CTCGTTCATACACACCCCTGTGGATTATTTCTTCCTCTCCCGGATTAACCTGAAGCAAATACCAGATGGTGACGGCATTGCATCTTTAGGTATTTGAGTATTCGTCTCTAAAAATGATTAGCACTCTTGTAGAAAGACAAATAAATAACCACTATCACACCTAAAACAACAATTCCAATATCATCAATTATTCAGCATTTGTATTTCCAAAAATGTCTTATAAATGCTTTAGTTTGTTTAATTAAACCAAAATCCAAATAAGACCATACATTGTGACCAGTCTCTTTTAATCTATATTTCTTTCCTCTTTTTTCTCTATCCCTCTGCCTCTCCCTTTCACACTCTTTCCCTCTCTCTTTCTGTTCCTCCCACAACCACCCATTTTAAGTTAGATATTTTGGAAGGAATAGTTTCTCACTATGGGAAACTTCCCTGCTTTCTGGTATGTCAAAACGTTCCAGGCTCAACATTCACATTTGTCCCTCCAAACCTGAAAATAACTGTTTTCTTTATGGAACCCTTGTTTCCTTTAGATGGATGGATGGGATTTAAAAACTATAATCTGGATGCTAGGAGTGCTATTGAGTTTGTCATAATTTCCAGGACTTTTAAGTGAAAAGAGCAAGAAAAAAGAAAAAATGTATATGTGTATATGTATGTGTATGTATATTCGAATTGTGTACATATATGATGTATTTGCTCTAAGTCTAAGTATACAAGGGTACTTCAAAAAGTTCATGTAGAGATTTCTATTATCTTAAAAAAAATTTTTTTTTAACTTGAATGGACATGTTGTAATTGTACATAGTTATGGAGCAAAATCTGATCTTTTGATACATGTATATGTTGCATAGTAATAGGGTTAGGATAGTTGAAGTATCAATTGCCTCATGCACTTATCATTTCTTCGTGGTGAAAACATTCAAAAGCCTCTCCTCTAGCTTTTCTGTACCATACAAACCTGAACTGTTAGCCACAGTCGCCCTACTGTGCCATAGAGCACCAGAGCTTGTTTCTCCTATCTAACTGTAATTTTGTACCCTTGGCCAAGCTTTCCCTGCTTTCGCTCCACCCGTCCTAGTCTCCACTAGGGAGCTCGGTAACCACTGCTCCACTCTCTGCCTCTATACTATATTTCAGATTCCACATATGAGTGAGATCATGTGGCATTTGTCTTTCTGTGCCTGGCTTACTTGACTTAACATGATGTCCTCCGAGTCCATTCATGCTGCCATAAATGGCAGGTTTTCATTCTTTTTGATGGCTGAGTAGTATTCCATTGTGTATATATACTGCCCCCCCACCTTTTTTTTTTTTTAACTATTCACTCATTGTAGGACACTTAGGTTGATTCCATGTCTTGTCTATTGTAAAGCGTGCTGCAGTGAACATGGGAGTGCAAATACTTCTGACATACTGACTTTATTTCCTTTGCCGTAGTGGGACTGCTGGATCAAATGGTAGTTCTATTTTTAATTTTTTGAGAAACCTCTATACTGTTTTCCATAATGGCTTTATTAGTTTGCGCTCCTGCCAACACTGTGCACGTTTCCCCCTTTCTCCACATCCTCACCAACGCTTGTTTTCTTTTGCCTTCTTGATAATAGCCATTCTAACTGGGGTGAGATGGTATCTCTTTGTGGCTTTAATTTGCATTTCCCTGATAATCAGCGATATCGAGTATTTTTTCATATGCCTGTTGCCCAATGTATATCTTCTTTTGAGCAGTGTCTATTGAGATCCTTTGCCTGTTTCTCAGTTGGGCTATTTATTTTTTGCTGTTAAGTTTCTTTCATATTCTTGATATTTACCCCTTGCCAGATATATCGTTGCAAATACTTTCTCCCATTCTGTGGGTTGTCTCTTCCCTCTGATGTGCAAAAGCTTTTTGTTTGGTGTAATCCCACTTGTCTATTTTTGCTTTTATTGCTTGTGCATTTGAAGTCTTATTTAGAATATCCTTGCCCAGCCTGAGGTTGTTGATTGTTTCCCCTGTGTTTCTGGTAGTTTCATGGTTTCGGGTTTTACACTTAACTCTAATCCATTTTGAGTTGATTTGTATATATGGTGAGAGGTAGGGGTCTAGGCTCATTCTCCTGCATATGGATACCTAGTTTTCTCAGCACCATTTATTGAAGAGACTATCTTTTCTCCAATATGCATACTTGGCACCTTTGTCAAAGAATGGTTGGCTGTAGATGCGTTAATTTACTTCTTAGTTCTCTATTCTGTTCCATTGGTCTATGTATCTGTTTTTATGCCAGCACCAGCCTTTTAGGTTACTATAGCTCTGTAGCATACTTTGAAGTCAGGTTGTGTGATGCTTCCAGCTTTGTTTGTTTTTCTCAGGATTGCTTTGGCTATTCAGGATCTTTTTTGGTTCCATATGAATTTTAGGATGGTTTTATCTTTTCTGGAAAGAATGTCATTGGTATTTTTGATAGGGATTGCATTAAATCTGTAGATCACTTTGGGTAGAATGGCCATTTTAACAAAATTAATCTTTCCAATCCATGAACACAAGGTATCTTTCCATTTATTTAGGTCCTCTTCAATTTCTTTCTTCAAACTTTTATAGTTTTCATTGTAGAGGTCTTTTACCTCCTTGGCCAAGTTTATTCCTAGGTATTTTTTTTCTTTTGTAGTTACTGTAAAAGAAATTATGTTCTTGATTTCTTTTTCAGATAGTTTACTATTAGTATATAGAAATGCTACTGACTTTTGTACGTTGATTTTGTATCCTGAATTTTACCAAATTTGTTTATTAGTTCTAACAGTGTTTTGCTGGAGTCTTTAGGGTTTTCTACATATAATATCATGTCCCCTGTAAACAGGGATAGTTTGACTTTCTCCCTTCCAATTTGGATGCTCCCCCCCCCCTTTCTCTTGTCTTATTGCTCTGGCTGGGAATTCCTGCACTGTGTCGAATAGAAGTGGTGAAGAGTGGGCATCCTTGTCTTGTTCCTCATCTAAGGGGAAAAACGTTCAGCTTTTCCCCATTCAGTATGATATTGGCTGTGGGTTTGTCATATATGGCCTTTATTGTATTGAGGTACATACCTTCCATATCTAGTCTGTTAAGTGTTTATCATGAAGGAGTGCTGCATTTTGTCAAATGATTTTTCTGCATCAGTTGAAAGGATTGTATGGTGTTTGTCTTTCTTTCTGTTAATGTGGTTTGTCACCTTTATTGATTTGTATATATTAAACCATCCTTGCATCCTCGGGATAAATCTCACTTGATCACAGTGAATGATGTTAATGTGCTGTTGGATTTGGTTTGCTAGTATCTGGTTGAGAATTTTTCCATCTTTGTTTCTCAGGCATATTGTCCTATAACTTTCTTTTTGGGTTGTGTCCTTGTCCGATTTTGGATCAGAGTAATGCTGACTTAATAAAATGAGTTGGGCAGTATTCTCACCTCTTCAATTTTCTGGAATAATCTGAAGATAATTGGTATCAGTTCTTCTTTAATTGTTTAGTAGAATTCAGCTGTAAAGCCATCAATTCCTGGGCTTTTCTTTAATGGATGACTTTTTATTACTGATTTAATTTCCTCACTTGTTATTGGTCTGTTCACATTTTCTATTTCTTCATAATTTAATCTTGGCAGATTGTATTTGTCCAGGAATTTATCCATTTCTTCTATGTTACGAAATTTTTTGGCATATAGTTGTTCATAACAGTCTCTTATCCTTTGTATTTCTGTGGTATCACTTGTAATGTCTCCATTTTTAAGTCTGATTTTATTTATTTGAGTCATTTCATTTATTTCTGCTCTGAGCTTTATTATTTCTTTTCTCTGCCTATACTGGATTTAGTTTGTTGTTGTTTTTATAGTTCCTTTAGGTGCAATGTTAGGTTATTTAGGAGAAATCTTTCTCCTTTTTTGATGTTGGTATTTATTGATATAAACATTCCTTTTAGAACTGCTTTTGCCATGTCCTACAGGTTTTGGTATGATGTGTCTCCATTCTTGTTTGTCTCAAGGAATTTTTATATTTCCCTTTTAATTTCTTCATTAACCCATTGGTTGTTTAGGAGCATGTTATTTAATTTCCATGTCCTTGTAAGTTTCTGAAGTTTTTCTTGTTGAGTTCTAGTTTTATACCATAGTGATCAGAAAAGGTACGTGACATAATCTCTATCTTTTTCAAGATAGAGATTTCTAGACTTGTTTTTTGTGTATTTTTTGGCCTAATATATGATCTATCCTGGAAAATGTTCCATGTATGGCTGAGAAAAATATGTATTCTGAAGCTGTTGGATGGAGTGTTTTGTAAATGTCTGTAAGGTTCATTTGATCTATGGTGCAGTGTAAGTCAGATGTTTCTTTATTTTCCTTCTAGATGATCTTTCCAGTTTTGAAAATGGGGTGTTGAAGTCCCCTACTTTTATTGAATTGCAATCTGTCTCTGCCCTTAGGTCTAATAATATTTGCTTTATATATCTGGGTGCTCCAGTGCTGAATATATATATATATGTATATATATATGTATATATATATATATGAATATATATATATATGTATATATATATGTATATATATATATATATGAATATATATATATACATATATATATACATATATATATTAATAATTGCTGTATACACTTGTTGAATGGATCTCTTTATCATTTGATAGTGACCTTCTTTTCTCTTTTTACACTTTATTATTTAAAATCTATTTCAACTGATATAAATATGGCTACTCCTGCCCACTTTTATTTTCCATTTGCATGTAGTATCTATTTCCAGCCCTTCACTTTCAGTCTATGTTTATCTTTAATAGTTAGATGAGTCTCTTGTTGGCAGCATGTCATTGGCTCTTATTATTTTCTTTTTTAAAATTTTTATTTTATTTTGTCAATATACAATGTGATTCATTATTGTGGCCCATTGCCAAAACCTCCCGGGCCGGCCCTGTGGTGCACTCGGGAGAGTGCAGCTCTTGGGAGCGCAGCGGCGCTCCCACCACGGGTTCAGATCCTATATAGGGATGGTCAGTGCGCTCACTGGCTGAGCGCGGTGCGGGCGACACCAAGCCAAGGGTTGCGATCCCCTTACCAGTCACAAAAAAATAAAAACCTCCCTCCCTCCTTCCTCTCCCCCCTCCCTCCCAATAACCTCATATCTGTTCACTTGTCATATCAATTTCAAGGAATTGTAATTGTTGTGTCTTCTTCCCTCCTCCCCTCAGTTTATTTGTGTATTTATTTATTTATTTATTTTAGCTCCCACAAATAAGTGAGAACATGTGATATTTCTCTTTCCGTGCCTGACTTGTTTCACTTAATGTAATTCTCTCTAGGTCCATCCATGTTGCTGCAAATGGCAGTATTTCATTCTTTTTTATAGCAAAGTAGTATTCCACTGTGTAGATATACCACATTTTCCATATCCGCTCATCTGATGATGGACATCTGGGCTGGCACCAACTCTTAGCTATTGTAAAGAGTGCTGCAATGAACATTGGAAAACAGGTATACCTTCGACTTGATGATTTCCATTCCTCTGGGTATATTCCCAGCAGTGGGATAGATGGGTCATATGGTAGATCTATCTGCAATTGTTTGAGGAACCTCTGTACCATTTTCCATACACTGTTGGTGGGAATGCAAAATGATGAAGCCTCTATTATTATTTTCTTATCAATTTACCCACTCTATGTTTTTTAATTGGAGTGTTCAATACATTTGCATTCAGGATTGTTACTGATATGTGAGAACTTATCCCTGCCTTTTTCTTAATTGTTTTCTGGTTGTTTTGTAAATCCCTGGTTTCTTTTCTCTTGTTATTGACCTCTGAAGATTGGTGGTTGTCTGTGGCTCTAAGCTTTGGTTTTTTTCTCTTTCGATTTGTCTATTTGCTGCATTTTTTTGTTTGTTTTGTTATCTTGGGACTATCGCTATTTTAATCAGATAACAACTTAACTTTGGTCACATGAAAATACTTGAGATCTCCCCTCCTCCTGACAATTTATATTTTTATTGCCTTAATTTGTGTTTGTATCTATTGTATATTCCTTAGCCAGTAATAGTAGCTGTTGTTGTTTTTGACCATTTTGACTTTGAACCTTCATACTAGAGGCTTGAAGGATTTATGAAGCACCATTACATCACTGGGGTATTCTGAATTTAAATTATGAATTTACCTCTAAGTTTGAATTATGAATTTATAATATCTGGTGGGTTTTGTATTTTCTACTGTTCTCATGATAGTACTTCTCATCTTTTTATTTCCAGTTGTAGCACTCCCTTAAGCCTTAGTCATCGGGCTGGTCTAGTATTGATGAACTCTCAGCTTCTGCTTGTCTGGGAACGTCTTTATTTCTCTGTCATTTCTAAAGGATAGCTTTGCTAGGTAAAATATTCTTGGCTGAGTTTTTTTCTTTTAAGACTTTGAAAATATCATTCCGTTTTCTCCCAGACTGCAAGGTTTATGTTGAGAAATGTGATGATAGTCTAGTAGGAATTCCCTTATATGTGACTTGATACTTTTCTCTAACAAATTTTAGAATTCTCTCTTTGTGTTTGACTTTTGACAGTTTGATTATGATGTGCCTTGGAGAGGATCTTTTGAAGTTGAATCTAATTCAGAATCTTTGGGCTTCCTAACCTGAATGTCCTTATCTCTTACAATAATTTGAAAGTTTTCAGCTACTATTTCATTAGATATGGTTCTTGTGCCTTTCTCCATCTCTTCTTCTTGTGGAACACTTATTTTTCAAACATTTATTTGCTTGATTGTGTCCTGTAAGTCTCATAGGCTTCCTTCATTCTTTAAAAATTCTTATTTCATTTTTTCCCTCTTTTTCCCCTCTGACTGGGTTATTTTGAAAGATCTGTCTTCAAGTTCATAAATTCTCTCTTCTTGATCTAGTCTGTTGTTGTAGTTATCAATTGTATTTTTATTTCATTCATGAATTCTTCATCTCCAAGATTTCTCTTTTGTTTTCTTTTTTTCTGTTGTTGTTGCTGTTTATTTAAAATTTTTATTGAATCAAAATTGATTATACATATTTTGGGGGTTCAACATTGAGATATGTTGATCAAATCAATATTACTAACATATATATTGTTACAAATTGTAATTATTCTTTGTGCCCCTTGTCCAATCCTTCCCTATTCCCTTTTCTCTTCCCCCCCAATCACCCTAGATTTCTTCTCTTCCTCTGAAAGAATAATGGTTACTCTGTTGATTTGCTGCCCAGATGATCTGTCCAATGCTGAGAAGTGTGCTCAGGTCCCCCAATACTATCGTAGAGCAGATATCTCTTCCATCACTATGAAATGGGCTCTGTGGAGACAGACATCCTCCTCCTTTCTTTATTTCTACTGGTGACTCTCCTTGTGTCATCTCACTCCAATGGCTGGTAGATCATCTGCGGGGTGGTTGTGGCATCTAGCTGCCTTCATGGCAGCCATGGTTATCATAGTGGCTGTGGTGGGCCACCCACATGGAGGAGATGTTTTTGGCCTGCTCCATGGTGGTGGCAGTGTGCCTGGTTGTGCAGAGTGTCCAATCCCCAGTTCCATGCCCCAGGTCCCCGAGTGGGTCCTGAGGTGCTGGCACAGTGTGCCTGGTTGTGGGAGGGGGCTCCAGTCCCCAGCTCCTTACCCTGGGTCCCTAAGTGGGCCCCAAGGCACTGGCGCAGTGTGCCTGTTTGTAGGAGGGGGGACCAGTCCCCTCATCCATGCCCCAGGTGCCAGGTCAGGCCCCAAGGTGCTGGCACAGGGTGCCTAGTTATGGGAGGGGGTCTGGTCCCTGGATCCATACCCTGGGTACCTGTGTGGGCCACAGGGCACTGGCATGGAGTGCCTGATTGTGGGAGGGGGGTCCAGTTTCATTCTCCATGTGCTGGGTCCCAGCACAGGCCCCAAGGTGCTGGTGCAGGATGTCTGGTTGTGGGAGGGGTGGCCTGGTCCCTGGCTCCATACCCCAGGTCCCCAGTTGGGCCCCAAGGTGCTGGCACGAGGTGCCTGGTTGTGGGAAGGGGTTACAGTCCCCTTCTCCATGCCTCAGGTCCACAGCAGGCCCCAAGGCACTGTTATGGTGTGCCTGGTGGTAGGAGGGGGATCCACTCCCCTTCCCCATGACCTGGTTCCCAGAGCAGGCCCCGAGGCACTGGCACAGTGTGCCTGCTTGTGGGAGGGGGGTCCGGTCCCCTTCTCCATACCCCAGGTCCCCAAGCAAGCCCCAAGGCACTGGCACAGTGCGCCTAGTTGTGAGGGGGGGGGTCCAACCCCCAGCTCCATACCCCAGGTCCCCAGGTGGGTCCAGAGGCACTGGCACGGTGTGCCTGGTTGTGGAAGGGAGTCCAGTCTCCTTCTCCATTCCCCAGGTTCCCAGGTGTGACCCGAGGCACTGGTGAGGTGTGCCTGATTGTGGGAGGGAGGTTCAGTCCTGTTCTCCATGCCTCAGGCCCTTGGGCAGGCCCCAAAGGGCTGGTGCAGCATGCCTGGTTGTGGAGGGGGCCAGTCCCCTTCTCCATGTCCTGGGTCCCAGGGAAGGGCCCTGATGTGCTATCCCAGCATGCCTGGTTGTGTGGGGGCTCCAGTCCCTAGCTTCTTACCCTGGGTCCCTAGGCAGGCCCCAAGGTGTGCCTGGTTTGGAGGGGGGTCTGATCCCCTTCTACATTCCCTGGGTCCCTGGTCAGGACCCGAGGTGCTGGCAAGGTGTGCCTGGTTGTGGGAAGGAGGTTTGGTCCCTTTCTCCATGCCTTGGGCCCCTGGGCAGGCCCTGATGCACTGACCTGGCATGCCTGGTTGTGGGAGGGTGGGTCTGGTACCAGATCCTTATCCTGGGTCCCTGGGCAGGCCTTGTCACGCTGGCGTGGTGAGCCTCATTGTGGGAGGGAGGTCTGGTCCCATTCTCCATGCCTTGGGTCCCCAGGCAGTCCCCAAGGCACTGTCATGGCATGCCTAGTTGTGGAAAGGGGGCCCGGTCCCTGGTTGCTAGCTCCAAGTCCCTGAGAAGGCCCCTAGGCATTGGTAGTATGCCTGTATGTGGGAGTGGGGTCTGGTCCTTGGCTCCAATCCTCAGGTTCCTGGGTGGCGGTGTTTGTGGTTTTGGGCGGGGGTCCTGCCCCTGGCTCCATACCTCATGTCCCCTGGTGGGCCTCAAGGCATTCATGGTGTGCCTGGGCCAGAACTAATTTTTGTCCTTTGCTTGCTTCTAAAACAGGTGAACTTCCAGTGGGGACCAGTACTTGAGCTGTGTGGTTGAGGTAAATTGCTGCTGTTTCCCTAGGGAAGACTTATTGTGCAGCTCAGGGTTTAATGGTTGACCTTATAGGTAGGTACTTCCAGCTCTCCAGATACTCAGTGCAACTGGGTTGTATAGAAACTCTGATCTGGGCCTGAATCTTTTCATCAAACTGTACCCCATGCAATTCTGCATTCCTGACCAGTCTCCTCTGAGTGGTCCTGCATTGACTGGGGGGCAGATCAGCTGTCCTTGCTGTGTCCCAGGGTTCTCCCGGTGGGCCTGTCTCACCCAGCGCCTGTGCTCCAAACACTTCCCATGGGACAGGCCCTGCACTGGTTCCTTGTGATGACTCACCGACCTCTGAATGGCTCCCCTTTTTTAGCTTTTTTGGCTCCTCGCTCCTGCGTGGGTCCACAGGAACCCTGTTAGTGGTCTTGCTGTCCTGGGGGCCACCAAATTCCTCTTCTCCCCTTCCACCTCCAAGTAACTCCATCTAAAGGACACAGCTGCGGCTTCTGCCGGCTCCTGCTCTATG
>NW_007739398.1:0-11687 GCF_000696425.1 Galeopterus variegatus | reverse complement strand
TCTTCCCCTGAGTTCCAGCGGCCCCAGCTTGGCTGATGTTACATTTTTATAGTTGTAAATTCCTTTTTGTGGGAGAGAGTGATGCTGGGGACCATCTATTCCACCATCTTGACTGGAAGTGCCCTCTTTTGTTTTTTTAGTGACATCTATCTCTTTGTTAAATTTCTCATTCAGATCATGAATTGTTTCCCTGATTTCATTAAATTGTTTGTTTGTGTTCCCTTTTATCTAATTGAATTTCCTTAAGATAGTTATTAGAAATTGCTTTATAGACATTTTGTAACTGTCATTTTCTTTGTTCTCTGTTACTGGAGATTTATTGTGTTCCTTTGGGGGCGTCAAGTTTCCTTGCTTTTTTTATATCCCTGTATTGATATCCGTACATTTAATTGAGTATTTGTTTTTCCCAATTTTATGGGGTGGATTATTTAGAAATTATTTGTCCTGTTGATGGTCCTAGGGTGTCTGTTGGATATGTTGCGTTGGCTTTGGTTTTGGGTGGAGTCAGTAGCGTGGTCTCTGTGCAATTTCTTTGGTTGTAGTCCTCTTCAGCGATGTCTGTGAGAGTTTGTGCCAACACTAGCACTGTTTTGCTAGGTCAGAGACTCCAGGCTGGTTGTTGGGCCAGACACAGAGAGCCAACTGGCTGTTTAGAGGTCTCTCTGAAGTGCAGATTCACTGCTGGACCAGCTAGCAGACCAGGCATGGTTGCACATGAGGTTTTCTCTCCTAGGAGGTGGTGTGCTGCCTGACCGGCTTTTGGGCTTGACACAGACGAGCCTCGGTGCAGGGTGGGGTGGGGGTGGGGGGGCACATGGCTCTGCAAAGGCTTGTCAACGGAGTGGCTGCCACTGCCCATCGTGGAGCTGGCCTGTGCAGGTGTGACAGGGCCAGACGGCTCTATGGAGGCCTGCCAAAGGAGGCAAAGCCACTGCCCAATCTTCTGTCAAGCAGGGAGCAGGCATGCACAGGTGAATCAGGGTCCGGCAGCCCTGTGGAGGACTACTAAACCAGCCGGTGGGTCCAGAGCTGGGCAGCGAGGTGGGGCCTCAGGATGGAGGGAGTTAGTTTCCCACTGGCCCCCAGGGCAGGACCCACATTAGCAGGGGGTTCAATTTCAAGACGGCATTGTGCCATAGCTTCTTCGGTCAGGAGAGGGGATTCCTTTACCTGGGCTTCTACTATGAGGCCATGTGGCTGTACAAACTCCCCACCACTCTCTAAACTGGGTATGAGAACTGTGAGAACTGTGGGGCTGTTTTGTGGCTGGGATTGCTGGCATTTGTGGCAGCAGTGGACAGAGCTGGGTTTTCCATCTTTCTGTCTCTCCCCCTGACTCTGAGCCAGTCCCTGGGGAAGACAGCCAGGCAGGGGCAGGATGCCTTGCTCTGCTCCCTATGATGCCCTCCCAGTGTTCCGTGCTCCACAAGGATTTTGTCACTCCTCTGGTGCTCTGCAGCATAGGTCTTCAGTCATCCCAGTCAAAATATCGTTGTGTGTTGTTTTGATCTCTTTTATAAGAGGAGTAGAAAAAGCACCAGACAACTGTAATAGGCAGTCTTGCTCCACCCTCTGTTCTACACTCCTGTATTATCTTTTAATCCTATTTTTCCAGGAACTTTTTGAAGTACTCTCTTATATTTGTATTTAGATAAAATATAGGTAGGTTTAGATGAAATACATCATTCACGTACACATACAATTCAAATGAATACCTAGAGAAAAGTTACCTAGCCGTATTGATTTCATACCTGTGTCTCCTTATTCCATGTACTATCTCCTCATTCCAGAAAAGTTTGGAGACAGCTTAAAGTTACACAAACATAACAAGAAGTCAAGAGCTGATGAGAGGCACAGCTCCTGCAAAGGGCAGAAGTGAGTCAGGCTGTCCAGCCATGAACACCCCATACTTTTTGCCCAGGAGTATTGGAGCCTATCAACCAAGGTGATGGCATGGGCCCTTCTCTTCCACTTCTTCCTGAACTTCCCACAGGAGAGCCCAGTCCATGAGTGGTACACAGGGGGCAGCAGTCTGGGGAATAACTGCAGGAGCAACCAAATGGGGCAGGGGGTGGAGAGAAAGACTCCCAAGCAGAACCTTAGGGCACCTTGCAGCTCAGGGGTGACTTTCCTAAATCTTGATGAGGGCACTCACAGGCCTCTTCTCATGAAGGGGCAGCCTCTGGCATAGAAGAGGGTGTGATGCAGACAAGAAGGAAGCTGGAAGGTCTCTAAACTCGTTCTGAATTCTTTCCACCTGCTCAGTACAAAATAGATGCTTCCAGTGTTCAAGAGTGACTCAGAAAAGATAGGCTTGTTAAATATTTGGAAGGGCGGAGGCACAGCCAGGAGCTGCATATCTGGGGTCCATAGTCTCCAAGATTTAAATCATGCTTCCTTACAATTTAAACTGAGTTTGTTTATCTATAAAGTATATAGATGTTCAGCTGTACCAATATGTTATGCACATTTACAATGTTTACAAATAGAAATTCAAAAAGATGAGATAAAGATAAAATAAGATACCCTTTTTATTTATTTATTTTTTAAAGATAACTGGTAAAGGGCTCTTAACCCTTGACTTGGTGTTGTCAGCACCATGCTCTCCCAAGTGAGCCATGGGCTTTCCCTAAGATACCCTTTTTAAAAAGAGCTCAATTGGGACAAAATTAGAAGAAAACAAGCACATGTCACAAATCCATTCATTAATTCATTCAGCAACTATGTATTGAGCACCTACTGTGAGCCAAGGCTGCTTTTGTACTAAGGAAACATCTGTGAGCCACACAGAAAAAATCTGTCTAGTAGGAAGGAACAGGCAATAAACAATGATTAAAATAAATAAGAAAATAATATCGGATGTTAGAAATTTCATGAAATCAGGACTGAGGCATAAAAAATAACTAAACACATGCATCTACTTTTGTTCTCCTGAAACATATAAACACTATATTTAAGTTCTTTTCCTTCCTTCCTTCCTTCCTTCCTTCCTTCCTTCCTTCCTTCCTTCCTTCCTTCCTTCCTTCCTTCCTTCCTTCCTTCCTTCTTTCCTCCCTTCCTCCCTTCCTCCCTTCCTCCCTTCCTCCCTTCCTCCCTTCCTTGCTTCCTTCCTTTCTTTTCTTTTCTTTTCTTTCCAGCAAAATCCACAAGGGTAGGGAGAAGAAGGGAAATATCACTATTTTGAAAGCTGGAAAGCAGGTGAACTGATGGTAACTGCCATAGCAGATCTGAAATAGGTGAATCCCAAGCCAGGAACTAGGAAAGCTGGCAACAACTGGATTTATAGCACAGAGAATCTCACTGTACCAGAGACCTCTCAGACAGGCATGAAGGGGGTATTGGTAAAATTCAGAGGACTAGGTGAAAATGTATAAAAAACAGAGTTCTTACACTCCCTCCCTTATTCCATGACATTCGTCAACTATCCCTTGCCCACACCAACAAAAGGTTTATTCTCTGGAGAGAGTAAAACCATGGCTGTCTAAACCAAGGGACAATAGGCACAGTTGAGAGCATGGTTACTATACCCTTCCAGGGAGTAAAAAACAATTATTATAAAGGATTAGTAATTAGAATGGCTTCTGACTTTGTTCCAGCAAAACCTTCAAATTCAGAAGGAAGATGATTTCCAATAAGTTCCTTGAATTTCATACCCCACTGTGATGGTTAATTTTATGTGTCAACTTGACTGAGCCATGGGGTGCCCAGATATTTGTCAAAGATTGTTCTGGGTGCATCTGTGAGGGTGTTTCTGGATGAGATTAACATTTGAATCCGTAGATTGAGTAAAGCAGATTGCCCTCTCTAATATGGGTGAGCCTCATCCAATTGGTCGAAGGCCTGAATAGAACAAAAATGATGAGTAAGGGAGAATTCCTCCTGCCTGAATGACTTTGCTCTGGGACATTAGTTTTTTCTTCAGCCCTCCGACTGGAACTACATCATCAGCTCTCCTGTGTTTCTAGCCTGTTGACTACACACCTTGGGACTTGTCAGCCTCCATAAATGCATGAGCCAGTTCCTTATTTTGTACACACACACACACACACACACACATGCATGCACACACACATGTGCACACGCACACACATGCACACACACACGCACACACACACACACAGGACAAAATTCCCTCTTCTCTCCATGTCTTGCTACTTGGGTTATCTGAAGGCACTCACTCCACCCAGAGTATTCTGCTTTGACCTGTTCCAAACAGTGGGAAGTGGGACATAGTGAGAGCTATTGCAGGAAACAACCCACTCCCTCTGATGACATTTCTGCCAGATTGATACTTGGACACACTAAAGCCCTGCCTGACTTACCCAGGAGGGGCTATTAAAACCATGAGCTTACATACTCAGGTGAGTCTTCCCCCAAATAGTGGAAATTTGTCCCTTTTTAAAAATCTAGGTTTGCAATTGTTATCAAGTTTTTCAAAATGAAACAATACATTGTATACAGATATATTTGTAGGTGGTAAAACTATGAAGGAAATCAAGAGAATGCATTCTAGTTTTCTACTGCTGCATAAGAAATGACCCAAAATTAACAGCATAAAACAAACCCAATTATTACCTCACAGTTCTGTAAGTGAAAAGTCTACGTGAGCTAGGAAGGGATCTAAGAAAACAAATCTGCATCCAAGCTCATTCAGGCTGTTGGTGGAATCTAGTTCCTTGTGGCTGTTGGACTATGGTCCCAGTGTCCTTGCTGGCTGGTGCCAAGGGTCATTCCTAGCTCCTTGTGGCAGCTCTCTGGTCATTGCTTAGGACCCCTCCATCTTTAAATCTAGAAACGGCATGGAAAATCCTACCCCCACTTTGAATCTGACTTCTTCTGCTACTAGCCAGAGAAACTCTCCACTTTTAAAGGGCTCACCTCACTGGGCCAAAACCACCTGGATAATCTTTTAATTTAAGGTCAACTGACTTAGAACTTTAATTACATTGACAAAATCCCTACACAGCTGTATCTAGGTAGTGTTTGACCAGTCAGCAGAGTATGAAAATTGTGGGATGAGGTGGGGATCATTAAGACTCTGCCTAGCATAAAATAATTTCCACAAAAGTCAGAATAGCAGTCACCTCTGGAAGAGAGGGAAGAAGGGAATGTAATTGGGGAGGGGAACAAGAGGTATTCTAAGGTACTGGAAGACTCCGTCCTTAACCTGAGTAGCAGAAACAGTGTGCATTTTATTATTTTTCCTTAAACAGTACACATATGCTGTTTGCACTCCTCTATATGTATAATATATTTCACAGAAAGAAAAAAATTCAGTGCAAGCCATGACGACTTACGACAACCAATGTGGCGTGTATTTGATTCAAAGGTTTTTAGAAGCCAATACGCACGGCAGGTATGTTTCACTTGTGGAAGAGGTGGGAGGGATTGTCCAAGTCTTTCATTTTTCCTGATGTGGGGCAGGTTTCTCTTGCACACCAAGGACATCTGCAGAATGAGAGCTCAACATATCTTCCACCTGCCATCCCCAGCATTATGATTAAATAAGGAAAACTAGAATGTGGTTAGAATGTGGTGAAGAAATTATAGATATCAGAGAACCGTAGTCCAAGTTGAAGATGCTTCTAGTTGCTGCCCGGGCAGCCAAAGCTCTCAGTTTGGGATCTCAGAAGTGGAGGTTCCCAGATCCCAGTGGTAAACCAGTTGTGCTCTCACAAATGCACAGATACAGGATACTCATGCATGCGCACAAAGGACACTCTCATGGTGGAGCCATGACCCCATTCATTTGTGCCCCTTCTAATGTCCTTTAAAAACCTGCTCCATTGCATGAGCTTAGAACCTATTGGGCAGGATACAGTCACAAGGGGACCCTCTAGGTCACTGCTTCTATCAACCCTGAGATCCTGAATTTGGAAATGACCAAGGGTATTGAGCTATAAGGATTCGTCCTGTGCGGTCAGCTTCATGTTCTTTCAGGCCTATTGTGGGCTCTGGTGAATGTTCTCACTGATTGCAAGTTTATTCCAGCAGGGCCAGGTTGACCCTTCCTCTCTAATGCTTTCCAGCAGCTCAGAAGAGTGGACAGGAAGAGAGGGAAGGAGGGAAGAAAGTATTTCTGGAGGAACTTTAGAATAATTGGATCTCAGGGACATAATCCCAGAAGTATAAAAAGTTTCTTAACTTTGTCTCTTGAATTTCTAAATTTTAAATCACTTTAGAGACTAGAAGAGTCCCAATAGCAGAGTGAGATTTAAATGGTTGTTTATATGCAATAGATGGTCCTTTGGGGATTTTACCCAAACATAGGACAAGGACAAGAAAACAACTTCCATCCGTTTCGGGCACTAACTAACTCCTTTGCTGCTGCTTTCTGACCAGGATGACTATTTTTCGGTTTCTGAACTATTACCAGACCACAAAGAAGTGATTTTCTTTATCAACATATTTAAGGAATAGGTAAGAGAGCACTTTTAAAGGAATATATAAACTCTTGAGAGCCCAGCTCCATGCCTGGCCTCCTAGCTGGTGAAAAGTGGCATGGAAGGGATCCTGAAGGAAAGAGAAAAGGACGTCTCAGGGGCACAACAGAAAGTCCAAGAGCGAGAAATTCACAAGGTGACTTGGTTTCTGGGATGAACTATCTCTTAAAATAATCTATTCCAAAATGAACAAAGGGGATACTGAGGAAAAGAGAGGAAAAGGGACTTAATGACTCCCATGCATTGAGTGATTAGAAAATGCCAGTTCTCTTAATAAGTGCTTCAGAAGAGTTTGGCAGGTGAGTGAATGAATGAATGATTAAATGAATAGCCCGGGGTCCCACAGATTGGGAGAGAGAACTAGGAAAGAGGAGGAAGTTCGCATCTAAAAGTGCTCACAGAGAATGATCAAATAAGTGCTTCAGAAGAGTTTGGCAGGTGAGTGAATGAATGAATGATTAAATGAATAGCCCCGGGGTCCCACAGATTGGGAGAGAGAACTAGGAAAGAGGAGGAAGATCGCATCTAAAAGTGCTCACAGAGAATGATCAGGAATTCAGGTTGAAGAGCGTCAGTTTTTTCCACCAGTCCTAGGCAGCTAAGGGGGAAAAAGCATTCAAGTGGAGTAATATTTCTTACCAATTTGAATAAAATGAATCATCCGCACATGGTATAATGAAGTAAACGTGTGTTTCTTATCTTCAATGTGATTACGGAAGTTACATACAATCAGGAGACATTTCAAACCTGTCTCTGAGGAGACCAGATACCGCCAAGTAGGTTTTGATCAAATTTTATGCATTTTATTTAGAACAACATAAAGAAACCCCCACATTGTCAGAACTGTTTCCAAATTGCTCAGCAAGGTGGAGTTTCCTCACTGGCTCTCTGGGCACTTTAAGCATCAGAGAATCAGGAAGTTGCCCTTGTGAGTTCCTGCAAGTGACAGAGGAGACCGCCATGGACAGGTCCAATGAGACCTCCCCAGTGATGGGGTTCATTCTCCTGGGGCTCTCAGCCCACCCAAACCTGGAGAAGGTATTCTTTGTGCTCATCCTACTGATGTACCTGGTGATCCTGCTGGGCAACGGGGTCCTCATCCTGGTGACTATGTCTGACTCCCGCCTGCACACGCCCATGTACTTCTTCCTGGGGAACCTCTCCTTCCTGGACATCTGCTACACGACCTCCTCAGTCCCCCTCATTCTTGACAGCTTCCTGACCCCCAGGAAAACCATCCCCTCCTCAGCCTGTGCTGTGCAGATGTTCCTCTCCTTCGCCATGGGAGCCACAGAGTGTGTGCTCCTGGGCATGATGGCGTTTGATCGCTACGTGGCCATCTGCAACCCCCTGAGGTACCCCGTGGTCATGAGCAAGGCTGCCTACGTGCCCATGGCTGTTGGCTCCTGGGCAGCTGGAAGCACCACTGCCACAGTGCAGACATCCCTTGCGATGAGGCTGCCCTTCTGTGGGGACAACGTCATCAACCACTTCACCTGTGAGATCCTGGCTGTCCTGAAGTTGGCCTGTGCTGACATCTCCATCAATGTGATCAGCATGGCGGTGGCCAATGTGATCTTCCTGGCAGTCCCAGTCCTGGTCATTTTTGTCTCCTATGTCTTTATCATCGCCACCATCCTGAGGATCCCCTCTGCTGAGGGGAGGAAGAAGGCCTTCTCCACCTGCTCCGCTCACCTCACAGTCGTGGTCGTCTTCTACGGGACCATCCTCTTCATGTATGGGAAGCCCAAGTCTAAGGACACGCAGGGGACAGACAAGCAAGACCTCCCAGACAAACTCATCTCCCTCTTCTACGGGGTGGTGACCCCCATGCTGAACCCCATCATCTACAGCCTGAGGAACAAGGACGTGAAGGCCGCCGTGAGGAACCTGGTGGCTCACAAATGCTCCAGCCAGTGATGGTGGAGGGTCTGATGGGTCTATGCTCCCTGACTGTCCCCACCTGAGAGTTCCAAAGGATGAGATGAAGAGCCAGCTTCATCAAAGGGTGCATAGGGAAGGGCCGGCCCGGTGGCACACTGCTACAGTGCGCTGCTTGGGAGCGCGGCGGCGCTCCCGTCAAGGGTTCGGATCCCACATGCAGACCGGTTCCCACTCACTGGCTGAGCGAGGTGCGGGCGCAGCACCGAGGGTTGTGATCCCGTTGCCGGTCCCGGTCCGGTACGGGCGTGACACTGAGGGTTGCGGTCCGTTGCCGGACACGAAAAAAGATAAAAAGGAAAAAAAAAAAAAAAAAAGGGGGCATAGGGAAACCCAGTTACATGGAATCTCTTTCCATGGAAAGGCTCTGTGTGAACCAGAAGCACTTAATGCAACTCCACAAAAACGTATTCTTGTTCGTCTAGCCTTGTAGTTCTCCACTGTGTGACGGGTACTGAACAAACTGATATCAAGGAAAGGTAACTATTCAAATTATTATCACTTAACTAGTGAAAAGCTCTAGTCTGTAGGTCTTCAATTCAATTGCTCCTTGGCTTCTTTCATTGAACATATTTGACTGGGTCCTTGCTTTTATGTTACCTTTCAACAATTCCTAGTCCAAATTAAATAACAGTAATTAAAAAAATTCTTTCTCTTCATTGTTTCTTTCTCCTTATTGTCATATTAATTCTTAAAATTGTTTCCTGAAGTTTTCCCTCTCCACGTTTCCATAATTAACCTGTAGCTTCCTCTTGCTCTTGTTCTCGCTCAGGGTCCCAACCAGAAAATCATTCGTGCTCTCAGAGCAGAGAGGGGGGTGAGGAAGGAGGGGCAACACCGACGGAAGGAACAAAGGCTCGGGCCTTTCTGCTTTTCCCTTTTTGAAAATATTATTCATCCCTGGGCTCTGTCCGTAGACAGCAGTGGCCTCCCATGGGTCATCAGAGTAGTGTGAAAGTTGACATCTGTCAACGAGGATCAAATGAATTCTATCACCCACCTGACCTGGCTTAACCAAGCATGCTGCCAAGTGGTGACCATCACTTGCTTTTCCACCTATATTCCCTAAAGCCACATAGTAGTCAGACGGAGACATTTCATTTTTTAATTGCAGTGCAGCATCCCATTAAATAAAGAGACCATAATTTATATAATAATATAGTTTAAAGGTTATTTCAGAACAGAATAAATGATCTTAAGAATTTCTCTCTCTTGGACCTTCTGTTACAGCACCGAGAAGTCTTTTTCCCATTCCCTCATGATCCTTGAATTCCCTCACGATCCCTGAGCCACTGAGCCACCTTATCTGAGGCCAGGGATGGGGCTGAGCCAACAGGAGTTCACATATTCTTTAAAAACCTGCTCCCTTGCCTTTGCCATAAAATATGTTGACAAAGGGGCCATAACTATCCAATCTAGTCTGAAAGCAGCAGCCAGACAAATGGGTGAGAGTTGCATTTTCTGGTCATTGTTCTATGTTTGGGTAAAATCCTCAAAGGACCATCCATTGCATATACGAAGCAGCCAGAGAAGTGGGTGAGAGTTGCATTTTCTGGTCATTGTTCTGTATTTGGGTAAAATCCACAAAGGACCATCTCTTGAGTATATGAAGTAATTTAAAACCCACTCTGCTGTTGGGACCCTTCTAGTCTCTAAAGCGATTTACAATTTAGAAATTCAAGTGACAAAGTTAAGAAACATTTATACTTCTGGGATTATACGCCTGAGATCCAATTATTCTAAAGTTCCCCCACAAATACTTTCTTCCCTCCTTCCCTCTCTTCCTGTCCACTCTTCTGAGCTATTGAAAAGATTAGAGAGGAAGGGTCATCCTGGCCCTGCTGGAATAAACCCCCAATCAACGAGAACATTCACCGGAGCCCATGACAGGCCTGAAAGAATGTGAAGCCCACTGCACAGGGCAAATCCTTATAGTTCAGTACTCTTGCTCATTTCCAAATTTAAAATATCAGGATCTCAGGGCTAATAGAAGCAAGTGACCTAGAAGGTCCCCTCTTGACTGTATTCCACCAAATAGCTTGTAAGCTCCTACCATGGGCCAGGTCTTTTTAGGGCATTAGAAAGGGTCACAAATGAATCTGGTCATGGCCCCACCATGAGAGTGTCACAGGCATAGCAGCTGTGGGCTTGAAAAAGACCAGTTGGCTGCAGAGGTGGTGTCCTGTCGTGCACGCGTGAGTCTTTTCCTGTGTGTGCGTGAGTGAGCATCCTGCATCTGTGCATTTGTGAGAGCATGACTGGTTTACCACTGGGACCTGGGAGCCTCCACTTCTGAGATCCAAAGCTGAGAGCTGTGGCTGCCCGGGCATCAGCCAGAAGCACCTTCAACTTGGACTACTGTTTTCTGATACGCTATGTTTTCTTCATGACATTCTAGTTTTCTCCTTCTCATTTAATCCTAATGCTGGGGCTGGTGGGTGGAAGATGCATTGAGCTCTCACTCCGCAGATGTGCTTGGTGTACAAGAGGAGCATGCCCACATCAGGAAAAATGAAAGACTCGGGCAATCCCACCCATCTCTTCCACAAGTGAAACACACCTGCTGTGTGCACGGGCTTCTAAAAACCTTAGAATCAAATACACGCCACATTTGTAGTTGTAAATCTTCATGGCTTGCACTGAATTTTTTTCTATTTGCGAAATATATTACACATATAGAACAGTGTAAAAAGCATATGTGTGCTGTGTAAGGAAAAACAGTAAAGCGTACACCATGTACTCCCCACCCAGGTTAAAACTTAGAACTTTCCGGTACCTTGGAAGCCTCTCATATTCGTGACCCCAACTACATTCCCCTTTTCCCCTCCCTCCCTCCCTCCCTCCCTCCCATAAAAGACCACTGTTCTGACTTCTATCAGCATCTATGAGTTTTGCTTTATTTTTAACCTTACATAAATGGAATTATTCAGTATGTAATCTTTTGTGATATCTCTTTCTATGCTACATAACATCTGTGAGATCCTTTCATGTTTTTGCGTGTATCAGTGGTTCATTTTATAATTGTAGGGCAGCACTCCATTAAATAAACATGCCATAATTTATGATTCCATTCGACTGTAGATGGACTTGTGGCTTATTTCCAGTTTCTAGCTACAACAAATACAATGGTTACAAGCATTCTTGCATGTGTCCTTTGATAGAAATGTGCCCTTACGTCTCTTGCCTATATAGCCTGAATTGGGATTTCTGGGACACGTTCCTTTCATTCTGAGAAGCACTTCTGGAGATTCTACTGTGTGCCAAGCTCTATGGTAGGCACTTGGGGTGTTTGGGTAGATATAA
>NW_007739397.1:36217-36745 GCF_000696425.1 Galeopterus variegatus | reverse complement strand
TAGCAGAGTATGCTTCTCATCATGGAATTGACCAACCTTAAATTAACAGCATGGTTTTATTAGAAGATTAGTAATAACAGGAGCCACGAATTGATCCTTTATTAAAGCTATATACAGATAGCCTCTTTGGAAGCTCAGACATTCCCATGGGAGTGTAGGTCCTGCTCTTAGATAAGGCGTGATCATGCAGTGGTTAGGAGTCCTGGCTCTGTGGAATCAGACCTCCACCATCTGAATCCCAACTACACCCCTTACAAGTTTTGTGATCCTGGGAACATTGCTTCTCATGGTCTGTGTGTGGATGACGTGAGTCAATCATGCAAAGCACTTACCACAGTGCCTGGCAGATAGTAAGCATACAGTAAATACTAGGTAGCATGAAGCGTCTGAAAGGCTAACTAATTCTCGTGGCTAGTAAGGAATAGAGCCAGGATTCATCCCCAGGTCTGTCTGACCTCAAATCCCCAGTTGTAATGGAGCAGCTTGCTTCCCTGAAACCTCTCCAGGAATTTAACCAGAAGGCTGTCT
>NW_007739397.1:30602-32240 GCF_000696425.1 Galeopterus variegatus | reverse complement strand
AAATTTCTAAGTGGGGGGAAAAAACATCAGAGGCAGCCTTATTTATTTATACTTTTAAAGTGCTGGGTCTGTTCAGGAGGTGATTGGATGCTGCTGCTTTCCTTTGAAACCCAGGCCTAGAGAGGAGGCTGAAGTGTGGGCTGGTAAGGGAACCACGCAGGAAGTAAGTCAGCTGCCATCTCGCTCACAGGCCTAGAGAGCAGGCTGAAGTGTGGGCTGGTAAGGGAACCACGCAGGAAGTAAGTCAGCTGCCATCTCGCTCATATAGACAGAAGAGCCAGCTTCCGCCGCTGCACCAGAGGCAGCACAGGATGGGGATAGCAAAGTGGATCAGAGGTGGGGAGTACTTCCATGCAGTGGGCAAGCTACCCTGGAGGGGAAGCCAGCTGGCCGGGCAGCCTGCTTTGCTCTCAGCTTATCTGCGGTGGCCTCCTTGAACCAAGACCTGTGAGTGACCAGAATCTCTGAGTCAGAAGGAACCTCAGACATCATTCTCTTCCAGTTCTTTCATTTTACAAATGAGGAAACTGAGTCCCAGAGAGGGAAAGGGATATGCATGATCAAAGGGGTGTGCCTATATAAAACCCAGATCCCCGAGCTAGTGTGTGGGTATTTCCACTTCCTGATACCCCTCACCAACTCCCTCCTGAGAATGAAATAGCATCTTTTCTCAGTGCCCGGAATGACCAGTGGGTAGACAGGTGGCTGGGGAGGGCTTAGCACATCCACTCACAGTCCCCGCAGTTTGCTGAGGCTGTTCCTTCAGCCTGGAATGCTGTTCCCATCCCATTCTGTTGAACATCTTTGTTCGCCCTTCAAGGCCCAGTGTGAAGTGACATCATCCACAGTTCCAGGCTTATAGGCAGTTTGATGCCTCCATGTACATAAGACGAATGGGCACTTTTCTGTTCTTTCGGCATCGTGCTGATGGCAGCTTTCCCCACCAACAGGTTGACAGTGAACTTTCCGATCTGTTCCTGAGGAAAGAAGGACGGATGTGAGTCCTGGTCTTTGTGTGCATCCTTCCTGAAGGTGCTGGAGGGCTGGTGCTGCTCTCTACCAGTAGAGGGCAGAAGAACATCACTTATTCCATTAGGGAGTCAGCCACAGAATTCTAGTTTCCTGCAATTTTATTTGTTTCTAATCTCGTGACTGAAGCTTGCCGATGTTGGCTATATTTTGAGGAGGGAGTTTTTGATCTTCAGGGCCTCCCTATCTTCTCCTCACTTACCCTAAAACAGTCCTGAAACTGAGGAAGCTTGGTTGAAGCCTGTGAGAGGTGCAGCTGGGGTAGGGGAGGGGTTGGGTGCAGGAAAGGGCCAGCTGTAGGGGCAGAGGCACCATGTGGCAGGGGGTCGGAGGCTCTGCTGGCTGCTCGTAGACCCTGGGTTCTGCAGCTGCCACCTTTAGTCTGTGTCTAATCCCTGTGTGGCCCCCTTTGCTCTTCTTAGGAAGAGTAGATTCCTCCTCTGAGAGCTGGGGGAAGAAATGGTGGAGCTTCACAATTTCTTTTTTATAACATCTTTGTTAAACTGAAACCCAGAGGAGAACAGAACCTTGAAAAAAGAAGGACTTGCTAGCAGAGTATGCTTCTCATCATGGAATTGACCAACCTTAAATTAACAGCATGGTTTTATT
>NW_007739397.1:23206-26129 GCF_000696425.1 Galeopterus variegatus | reverse complement strand
GCAGCTGCAGGTGCCTTCTCCCAGAGCTCGACTTAGATATGTCCTAATGGGGAACGTCTCTTTACTGAGCTTCTGTATAATGAGGTGCACCTTCTATGGAGGTGCTTGGGAACCACGGAAACGACCTCGGACTGCCTCTTGCATGGACCCCTGTTCTGCTCTTCACTCGCTCTGCCATCATTAACTTCTCCTGGCTTTGCTCCCACAATTGTAAAGTTGTAACACGGTTCCTCACTAACAGTGTTGTCTCGAGAACGAAAGCACTGCCCACAGAAGACTATCTGTTACTCGTACCAGTTGGTCCACAAGGAACCGAAAGAACTTGTGCTATTTCCAAAAAGAGACCAATTTAATAGCCTAATGTCATGTCTGACTCATGTTCCACAATGTTTTCTACCAACGCTNACCAATTTAATAGCCTAATGTCATGTCTGACTCATGTTCCACAATGTTTTCTACCAACGCTCTAATTTGGAATTGTCTGTAGAAGACCTTAAAATTCATCTTTCCAAGTTCCAGAATGCATCGGTAATGAATAGACCAACCCAGTGTGTGCCTTCTGAGGTTACCTTGGCCGGGACCCCTGTATGTATATGCTTAGTAAAAGAGGTCCCCCAAACAGGCTCACTTCCAGGAGCCCTCAGCTGGCTGGAGGGTGATACCGGCTGCCATGCTAATAGCACAGCCAGCTGTAGAGAATGTCCCAGTAACCAGACCCACAGGAATCAACTGGGCTGGCATGAGAGTGGGCCCTGCAGAGGACCCCCTGGATAAGGGTGACAGCAGCCTTTCCAGGTCTCTCCTCACCCCAGGATGGTGGCCCTGTCTTCCTAGGGCTCTGATTACAAGAGCTGCACCAGTAACCTCTCAACTTTCATCTCTGGGGACACAAAGATGAAAAGGTTCACTTGTGCCATCAAAGAACTCACCATCCAGTGTAGGAACAGACCAGCAAGTCAGCCAGGATGGTTTGCTATGGTGAGAACTGCAGTAGCGAGCAGCACAGGAAGCTATGGGAAAGCAAGGGATGGCAGAGAAGAGCCCACCTCTCCCGGGTCATGAGGTGGGAGCAAGAGAAGGGCCAGAGGCTAAGCTGAGCCTTGAGGGCAGTCATAGCTTCAGAGTTCTTGGGTTACGATTCAGTTGCTCGTTAACTCATTTGTTTCATTCAGTCAATATTTACTGAGACCCTACTAGGCGCTGGGAACACAGCTGTGACTAAGGCCACTTATTTCTGGAGCTTGTGTTCTAGTAGGGGAGACCAGCAGTAGGCAAGGTCAAATCAGTGACAAGGCAGGTGAGCTGGGCTGAGCTGACAGGTACACAGTTGGGTGGATGGGTCTGGACCTTGCGAGACCATAAGTGATCACGAGCTGTCATCACACACAGGCTTCGTTTTTGATAATTAATGTTTTTTTAATACAGAATTAGCAATTCCCAGAGGCAATTGGTCCACTAATAGACCTGGAGGATATCCTAGTAGGAAAGGAAGGCAGTATCTCTAGAAGACTACCCCAGAGCCAGAATACAGGGAAGTGATCTTTATGGTAACAAATGAATTTTACATGCACCAGAGCATGGAGAGGGGTCCATGGTAGGTTACATCCTTTAGTTTTCCACATGAGACAAATGTTTTTGCCATGTGGATATTTCCACCAAAAGCACCATGCAGTGCTATGTGCATTCCCAAATTCTCCATCCGATTTGCAGCCCAGGCTGCAGATGCCATGTGCTGCACATTTATCAGTTCAGATAAGCTGAGTGATGTTGCACGTATCAGAGGAATTGACGCTTCCAGAACCTATGTGTTGCAAGTCCTCATCTATTTCATATGAGTTTGCTAATGGGTTTTTTCTTTGGCCATCAGTCTTTGTCCCCTGCCATGCTCTGCAGATGGCAGTGTCCCCTGAGAAGAGCTGGTGTGCCGAGAGCAGTCCCTTTGGTTACCTTCCCACTGGGACTTAGACAATCTCCCCACGCTCCTGGGAGAGCCAGGGCTGTCTGCCTTGAGGCAGACCCACCTGGCTTCAAATCCAGCTTGGCCCCTTCCTAATTGTATAACCTTGGCTGTGTCACTTAACTCCCCTTGGCTTTCACATGTGGTATCTGGTTTAATCTTTACAGCAACTGCATAAGGTCAGTATGACCCTTTATTCTAGTTTATAGATGAAGAAACCTAGTACCAGTGATATGGGAGTTTGGGCTTCTGGTTTACTTTCCAAGGCTTTGTCTGTGTCCAATAAAATCGGCTGTCAGTTGAGTTTGCAGCCTTTATCAGAAGGTGAGAGATGGAAAGCGCAGTCTTGCTCCAGAACAGCCCAGAAGTCCCCATATTGTAGTGACTGCCATGTAACCATTTTATAGAGCAGGCAGCAGGTAAACAAATGCTTGGGTTTGTTAAACTCTAATATTTCCCCCAGGTGGGAGCCTGCCAATCCAAGACACATTTTTGCATCTCAGCTTTGCCACCAAATAACTTTTCCTTTAAGCCCTGGCTCTGAAGCCCCTTCTCCCTGATCTTGCTCTTTGATGACCCATCTTTAGGGACACACCTCTCATTCCTCCTCTGTCCAGCACTGTCCTCTCCTCCCCTTTTCTGCACAGCTTACTATCAGCCAGAATTGCACCTGGTGCAGCCTCATGAGTCTAGTAGATGCTTGAAGTTTGCAGAATGGTTTGTAAGCGGCTACACCTGGAGGAAGGGACCCAGGGGACTGTAGTAGACAAAGGTACAGTGTTATCACCAGCTAGTGTGTTAGATCTTACATCCACAGCTTTGTTTCATCATAAGCTGTGTCCTGTGTCATTTGTCCTGAGAGAACTTGATGGTTGGGACCAGGGTCCCCACTGTATGCATACCTCTGTCCACCTTCACCCTCACTGTACGGTTGCTGTAATGTATCAGGCAGTCTCCTCTTTGCTG
>NW_007739397.1:21378-22682 GCF_000696425.1 Galeopterus variegatus | reverse complement strand
TGTCCACCTTCACCCTCACTGTACGGTTGCTGTAATGTATCAGGCAGTCTCCTCTTTGCTGATCTTTCTGCTTGGAATATCCTTCCTCTCTTGTCCCACTTCTGGGCTGGACTCTGTTCTCACCTCCCGAGGAAGGCCACCCTTCATCCCCTCTGTGCACATGCCCCCAGGAGACAAGTGTTACATTAGCTGCATTTCTGTCATCCACAGATCCCTGCAAAGCAGCTGTTACCACATGATTGCAATCATCTGTCTGTGTCTACCCAAAGATTGTGGGTTCTCCAAATAGGAAGCTCTCATTTGTCTGTTCGTGCCCAGTGCAGAGCGCAGTGCCTGGCACATAGGTGACATTAGCTGAATGAATAAAGTAACAAATGAACATTTTCTTGCCAGCGTGCATGCATGTGCGTGCACACAAGCACACACACACACTCAAAGCAGCAGTTAATGTTTGCTTTCCATGCATGATCATGTTTAACCCCCCAGCCCTATGATGCATTGGTACCATTGTACAGAGAAGGCAATTGAGGCTTAGACATGGAAAGGAAAGGCATTTGAACCCTGGTGAGGACCCCAGTGCCTGTCTTCTTCACCATGACATTATGCTCCCTCATTTGACAATAAATGGACTCTCATAAGACTAAGTGGCATATGCAGGTGCTGACTGACTCTTTAGCAGTGTACCGAAACTCTGGCTGCTGGCAGCAACAGCACAGATGTACCCTGAAACAATGGGTCTGAACAGTGGGTCTGAAGACAAGGCTATGCCTGAAAGGGAGGCAAGGACCGACTCCCTGCAAGCACTGGCACGTCCTGACCTTCTGCCGGGTTTTCTCGCTGGCACGAGTGTAACTGCACCAGAGGTCTGAAATCCGAAGGGAGAATTCTGCCTTTGATCATGGAGAGAGCACGGGCAATCAAAAGCTGAGCACTCTTGTCTCTGAGCACTTCACGCTGACTGCCAAGTGGCCTCTTCCTGTCCCAGAAAAGATAGCAGAGCTAGGTGATGGCTGAGTTGTCAGGGCGGAGTTGGGGTCTCAGGCTCGGAGTCTTAAAAACCATCTTCAAAATCTGGGAGATGGTTTATGATTTCCTGAGCTCTTGCACATAAGCTGGTGGGGTGCATGTTGTTACTAATCTCTATGCCACCCATCGAACCTTGCAGGTGCAGGGGAGGTGGGGGAACCAGGTACCCAGGTTCTGCAGTTGGGAATGGACCCTGGTCTCCAGACTCTAAATCTCATGCTCTTTCTGCTCTTTCCTATAAGGATTTGCTAAATTGTTAATGAGCCGACTAAGGAGGA
>NW_007739397.1:19416-19792 GCF_000696425.1 Galeopterus variegatus | reverse complement strand
GCTAGCAGTTGGTTTCTGCTACATTTTTCTTAATTAAGGGCCTGTGCCTTTTGGCATAATGTTATTGCAGGAAGCCTGGTGATCTGAGAGTCCCTGTTCTGCAGGCTAAACAGCTGAGTGTTTTTTATCATGCGATTTGTCTCCAGAACTGTGTTCTTCCTTCATGTGGATTTCCTGTTAAAATCTTCTTTCTGATTCTGTGTGAAGGAAAATGTCTGCTCTCCCAAACACTTGGAATTCTGTGTCAGGTTGTGGTTTACATTCTGCCACATTGCAGGAGTTGTTTTTATAGGTCTCCAGGGACCAGACTGGTCAGTGGCTTGATTATAGCCTTATCTTTATTGATGGAGAAGCCGCTGAGGACAGGCACTGGGGA
>NW_007739397.1:12161-15775 GCF_000696425.1 Galeopterus variegatus | reverse complement strand
CATCTGGTGGGGGTTGTTGGAGCTGTGATAGCAGCTTGTACTGGGTGTGCTGGGAACAACTCGGGGCTGCTAAACATCCGTGCTGTGCCATGACATTTCATTTTTCCTTGGAACACTCTTGTACTACCTCCATTGCACTATTTTTCCACATCGTCATTTCTTCCTTCCTCTTTCTTTCTTTTTTTTTTTTTTTTTTTTTTAGTTGTGATTTGAAGACTTTTGTTTATCTTACCCCAGCTCCCTCAGCCTCTCTGTTCTCCTTGCTTATGAGTCCTATGTGTTGTGAAGCCTTCATAGCAACTCACTTTTTAGAAAAATAATTTTTTATTGATTCACATCCCCACAAGCAACCTGAAGATTAAGAGTAAGGACTTTGGAGTTCAGGTCAAACTGAGTTTGAATCCTCCCTCCTTCACCTCCCAGCTTTGCATTCTTGAGCAAGGTGGAATTTACAGCCTCTCAAAGAAGCCTGAGTTTCCTGATGTCTGAAACGGTGATGATATGACTACCTGCAGTTGTAATGGTTGTGAGAGTTAAATGAAAAACCCATAGCCTGGTGTCCCATCCAGCACTGATAGCCCAACAGGCATTGGTGTCATTGTTGTAATTACTGAGCTGTGTGCACTGGCTTCATCTCCCCTTCTCGGGAGCATTAACATTGGATATTGACAGCAGTGTTACTAAAGGAAAAGAAAGTCAACCCAATTTCAGTAGAGAGATTAAAAGCAGAAACACACTGAGAGTAAAGTGGAGTATACACTGAGCCCCATAGTGACCACTGGCTGGGACACCTCCAATTCCGGGGAAGGGCAGTGGATAAGGACATTTGCCTCCTGACCTAGCCTGTTGCATGGCCCTCTGGAGGAGGGGGAGCTTCCTGGGAAACCCTTGACCCCAGCGATGGCTCCTGAAGCTCAGCTCACCACCTCTGCAGCTGCAGTCGCCCCACCCCAGTGTCTTCCCCCCTCAGCTTACTCATCAGTCCCTCTCACAGAGGCGCTCCCACACAAGCCTGGTTTCCTTGCAGCTCCTATGAGTCCTGTGCAAATGGTTAGGAGCCCATGGGCTTGCTCCCTAACTTGGTCATGGGTTACTTTTATTTATATTAATTATTATGACTTTTATTGAGCTCTTACCTGTGTGTCAGAGACACTGGGTCACATGCATTCCGTGCATGGGTCTCATTTCATCTTTATGGTAGTCTGTGGAATGGAGTGATGTGCTCTAGTCACAGATCTGCTAAGCCTTGAAGCCAGAATTCAAGTCCCTATTACCTGGCTCTTTAGACCAGGTTCTTAGCCATTATTTTATACAACCTCATTCAGCAAAACCTTTTCTACATTCAGGGCTCCTCTTTCAGCTCTCCAGTCTTTTTTCTTTTATTTCTCCATCCCCTTCTTCCTTTCCTAGCTCTCTTCCTTCAAAAAACATGGACTGAGCCACAGATCCATGCCAGATCTAGTCATTTTCCCAAACTTGAGTGGGAATTTATTATTATTATCATCATCATTGTTATTTCTAAGAATGAAGCTGCACCTTTGATTACGAGGAGTGGCTTGCATGCTTAATCTTCAAACCGACAGCAGCACCTTTTAGAACCCGGACCAGAATAGCACACCTGTTGCAAGCATGTGCTGTGGTGGCAGGTGGCAGGGTTTTAGTTTCTGTTGTGCTGCTCTCACCATGGGACCTCCCTCTGTCTCAGTTTCCTCAGTTGTAAATGGGGGGCAGTTATAGTCCTAAGATCACAGGATTGTTGGGAGGATTTTGTGAGTTGATATGTAAGCAGTTCGAATGGTATCTGGCACATAGGAAATGTTTTGTCAACCTTAGACCTCCTGACTTCTCCAAATCTGCCTTTCTCCCTCCTGAGGGACCCATAAGTTTCCAAGAAGTCTCGATTCTACAGGAATGTCTGCTGAAGACTAGCATTAGAAAACCTGTTTTCCCTTGAGACTGCTCCCCTGCTGCCATTCCCAATTTTACATCATCTTGCTGGTGACAGCAGGCTCCTGATGAGAGTTGAAAGGGTTTCCCTGGCTGGTGAGACTACATAATACAAGCCAACCTACCTCCCAACTTATGAGGCTAAATCAGCAGGTTAGGCCATAAATGGCTAACGGAGGCTGTAGGTATTCAGTGGCCTGGTGAGGCCTTGGTTCACCAGATTCTGTTTGTCTGGGCCACCTGATTAGCCATTGCCTTCTTGGAAAGCCAGAATGTTATAGGTTTAACAATCCGTTTCAATGAAAAAGCTTGAAAAACTGGGATAGCTCTGGGATCAAGCTCATTAATAGTCCTCAAACTGGGGATTTGGAAGGTAGGCTGAACCTTCAAAAAGAAATCATCTTTTGAGAATGCTGCAAGTCATTGCAATAAAAGCAGGGATGGGAGAAAGAACCTGGGAGGAAAATAGCTGAACACAAGAAGCAGCTATCATTTCTGGAGGCAAATTGGCTTGGTAGAGGGGAGAAAATGTTCATGCAAATAAGGCCCACCGAGGCTTCCCCGGGCATTTAGTCAGATGATTCTGAAATTTAATGATTTTCACATCTAATTCAAGGAGAAATTAATCATTAGATAGTAAGACAAAAGCAGACAGACTCCTATCTCAACAAGGAATCCTTCCCACTGAAGTGGAATTATCTCTGGAATAATTAAAATGCTTGCTGAAGTATAAAAATGTTCCATTAACCAGAGTTGCCTTTGTTGAACAAGTGCCTTCCTCATCCTCAAACAAATTGTGATGATGCTGATCAAGGACAAGGAGATACTGGGGCCTAAGTAGATAATGTGACCAAACTCGGATCACCATCAGTGGCATTTCTGAGCCAGAGAACAAAGTTTCTAATCAGAGGATGCTGTGGTGTCAGCCCAGCAGCAGTTTTATTTGTGACCAAGAGTGGCTGTGGTGCTTTATTCTCCTAGAGTCCCAGAATCTGAAGAGCCTACACCCTCACAAAGGAAATGCAACCTACAATGAAAGTATGGCAGAGGACCGTTTTTCTGGAATGTCCCCATCCTACGTATTTGTCATTAGCAATGTTTCTCAAATGTAGATATCTTCATTCCAAAAGAGCACTGTGATTGAGTAACAGTGTTATTACCTGCCAAAATATATAAATACCAGGCAGGATTTTCAAATTCATTCTTTACAAGTAGGCACTGTGATCACCTGATGTGATCCATACTGCTGTTTCTACAGTGTGAAGCTTGGTGGTCTGTGACGTGACCAACCAGTCCTTTGCCACAAGTACATTACACCATCACAGTGTGCCACACACTATGGCAAACCAGCCTTCACTCTTTAGCAGTGATTTATGATGATAGAGTCTTAACATTCAAGGGTCTTCTGCACATAAAGACAAATATCTCATTGTCCTTTATTTATGCCTAGTGTATTTATCTTTGTTTGTTAAACAATCATATTTTAAACATTACACAGCCAACGTTCCTCTAAATATTTGTATAATACTTAAAAAATAATGTGGATTTAACAAAGGAAAATTTCCCAACATTTAAACATAGATTTTAAAGGAAAACACTTCTAGACATTTATTTACAATGATATTTCTAAAAATGTAGATGACTGTAAATTTTTGAAACCTTGTTAA
>NW_007739397.1:6139-6521 GCF_000696425.1 Galeopterus variegatus | reverse complement strand
GAAATCCAGAGATTGTGGGTCACAGAAATCAAGGGGAGATGATTCCAAGAAGATAGAAGCATCCAGCAATGCAAGCAGTCAAGCAGAATGAGGGCCTGATATCCCTGCTGGCTGTAGCAGTGAAGACATCTGTGGCCTGTGCCAGGGATGTGCCATGAGGTGTGGAGAGAGCCCACAGGAGGGAAGGAATAGACAGTGAGCACAGGACTTAGCAGTTGTAAAAGGGACAGAGGCCCTGGCTTCTGGCCGGTGTTGGAGTTGAGGGAAGGGGTGGTGATTGTGTTGTTGCTAGGACAGGAAAGTCTTGAGCAGTTTCTAGGAAGAAGGAAAAGAGCAAGTGGAAGGTGATTTGCAGAGAGGGAATGTGGGCGGACAGCCCTTG
>NW_007739397.1:0-2557 GCF_000696425.1 Galeopterus variegatus | reverse complement strand
GTGCTGGGCACCGTCCTAGACACAGGGAATCTGGACTGGACTGAACACAACCAAAAAGGTCGTGTCCTCAGAGAAGCAGCATCCTAGTAGAGGGCGAGAGAACAAGAAACAAGGAAACTAAGAATAAATGAGGAAGCTTCAGAGAGCAGGCAGAGCCATGAAATCAATAAACAGGGCAAGAAACCATAGGGATTGCCAGGCAGGGGTGCAGGGAAAGCCTCTCTGAAGAGGGTAGATGCCAGCCAAGGAAATACGACGGGCATCAGTGTCAGAGGAGACAAAGCCTGAGGCCTGAACCGTTTGGCCAGTTCCAGGGAGAGAAAGGAGGACAGGAGGTATAGTTGTGGTGGGCAGCATGGCATGGGGTGAGGACAGAGAGGCACACGGGGCTAGTTCCTGAGATCATTTCTATACCAAGGGAGGAAAACCGAGCACAGATAGTCCAAGACCAGCAGATGATAGAGAGACAGTATATGTATGTTTTAAGTGTGACTTGTGCTATTTTCTTGCAGAGCGAGGCCTCCCTGATCATATTTTCTTACCCTAATATTAAAATTAATTTGTGTTCCCTTAGCACATACCAGCTGGTTGATATAGTCAATTGACCTAGAGGTCTGTTGATGGGCAAGGAGGAGGCAGCCTAGACTGGAAAATTGGCCCTGCATAATCTACATAGTAGATAAATGACACATGGTGACTTAAAGCAGAGTTTTAGATGAAATGAATCAGAACAGAGCAAAACCTAACAGGAGATTGGAACCCTAGGATCCTTTGGTCTTCCTAAGATTCTGTGGATCTCTGAGAATGAGAAATAACAGGTTTAGGGCCCTGCTGCCTTGCAGATAGCTCTGGGTGCAAGAGTGGGGGGGGGGGCAGTATGCCAATTACTCACCAAGAGCTACAAAATGTATTGATTTGACTGATGCCACTTCCTAAGGGGTGGCACAGCTGGTTAACACACCATCTCCATGGACTGAGTTCCAGTGAGTTCTATGACCTTTGAGTTAAACAGCTTCCAGACTCTCCACAAAACAACCCCCTCTTTGCCTAGAGGGGGAGAAAAATCCCTAAATGATCTTAAGTCCCCTTCCCATATCACCTCAGAAATGCATGTAGAGTACATCACTGCTCCATGACATTTACCTTCCTAAAATGCACATCTGTGTCCCTAGTCTGTCCAACTTTGTCCCTGGGTTGTCCCTATATCACTTGTGTGTGTTTCATGCCCTGCTTGGCATGATTGCTGCATGCACTTTTCAGACTCTTAGCTGAGTTTTTCTGTGTCTGTCTCCCCCAGCTTTCTGTGAGCTCCTTGAGGGCAGAAATGAGGTCCTGTGTAAAGGCTTTGAGGTGCTGTCGAAGCAGCGACCCTGCAGTGGGGTCACGGGAATTCATAGGCTCAGCTGCAGGTTCGTGTGGATCAGCTCTTCCTTCCCTGTTCATGTTCCTGCCCCTCTGCTTTCCTTCCAGGGATGACTGCGATCCCATGTGCCTGTCTGGGAATCTTCCTGGGCGGTCTCCTGGTGAAGAAGCTCAGCCTGTCTGCCCTGGGGGCCATTCGGATGGCCATGATTGTCAACCTGGTGTCCACAGCTTGCTATGTCTCCTTCCTCTTCCTGGGCTGTGACACAGGCCCTGTGGCTGGGGTTACTGTTCCCTATGGAAACAAGTGAGTACTGGAAATGTCTGCTCCCCGCTGCCTGCCCAGTGACACCGGGACTCTCTCTCCTGGGAGGTTAATGGAGCCAGCTTTGTCCCAGTGACCCTGACCAGAGGAGTCGAGGACATCTCTGAATCTTACTCCCCAGGTCGAAGAATCAGCAGGACCCTCTGGGCTGAGAGCAGCCTGCTCCTCTCAGTGGCTGTCACTCATTCCCCAGAATACTCACGTTACTCTTTTTAGCATTTGACTTTAGGAATGATGTGAAGACAGAAAAGAAAAATAAATTTTATTTCAAAATTCAGCTTAAAATAAAAGGCAGAATCTATTTCTTAAACTATCAAACAGTTTCTTAAACTATCAGAACCCATCAGTAGGCTCACATGGTATCATAGGGTCTGGCCTATGAAGGTATTTTCAGTGGGAGGGAGAGAGAGAAGAAAAAAAAAGGAAAGAGGAAAAAGAAGAGGGAAGGAAGTTAGTTCTTATGGAACAACTTTTCGTATTTCCTAGTTATTGGATAAGAATCCAATCAGAATCAACCTTAGAATTATGGAGAGTCTTTATCTAGTCAGTGTCAACAGCTGTCCCTTTTTTAATGTGGAACTCTGAGGCCGCCTTGAGAATCCAGTCTGGAGCATCGAGGCTGTAGCAGGGCTGGCCTGCAGGTTACCAGTTTCTCTCTCCACTGCCAAACTCTTCCTCCAGGCAGGCCACCAAGCCTGCTTCTGCAGTTAAGCCAGAAGATGCAGTAGCACCAGGGCTTATCTGCCACCCCACAAGGGCAAGTAGATAGACTGGGAGATTAGAGCAAGGGCAGCTCTCTAGATATCCGTGCACAGCCCAAGCCCCATATGTCCCCCGCCTCCTTTCCCACCACCACAAGTGGCCTCTTCC
>NW_007739396.1:17579-36746 GCF_000696425.1 Galeopterus variegatus | reverse complement strand
TGCAATCAATACTCTGGTATCACAGCGCACGGCTCACAGGATCACGCTGTCTCCTGGCACGGCCGCTCAGACCCGATGCCATCTTCTTTCTAAGAGATTTTTTGATAGCATCTTTAGGCTTTTCTATATATATAGGATCACATCATCTGCAAACAGGCAGTTTGACTTCATCTTTTCTAATCTGGGTGCCCTTTATTTCTTCTCTTGCCTGATTTCTCTTGCTACTACTTCCAATACTATGTTAAATAGGAGTGGTGAGAGTGGGCATCCTTGTCTTGTTCTTGCTCAGTATCGTTCAGGATGGTATTGGTGGTGGGTTTGTTGTATATGACTTTTATTGTATCGATATACTTTCCTTTGATACCTAATGTGCTAAGAGTCTTCATCATGAAGGATGTTGAATTTTCTCAAATGCTTTTTCTGTGTATATTGAGATAATCCTATGGTTTTTGTCCTTGATTGTGTATTACATTTATTGGCTTGTGTATGTTGGTCCATCCTTGCATACCTGGGATGAATCCCAGTTGATCGGGGTGTATAATTTATTTTGATGTGTTGTTGCATTCTGCTTGTTATTAATTTTTCGAGGATTTTTGCATCTCTGTTGATCAAAGATATTGGCATGTAGTTTTCTCTTTTTTTGTTGTATGTCTGTCTGGTTTTGTTATCAGGGTGATATTGGTCTCATATAGTGAGTTTGGGATACTGCCCTCTGTTTCAATATTTTGAAATAGTTTAAAGATAAAGCAAACACTATTAGACCTAATAGGTATTAATTCCTCCTTAAAGGTTTGCTATAATTTGGCAGTAAAGCCACCCCATCCTGGGCTTTTCTTTGTTGGGAGACTGCTGATTATTGTGTCAAACTGGTTGCTTGTTATTGGTCTGTTCAGATATTTTTATGTCTTCTTGGTTCAGTCTTGGTAGTTTCCATGTGTGCAGAAATGCATCCATTTCCTCCAAGATTTCAAAGTTATTGGCATGTAATTGTTTATAATAGTCTTTAGCGACTCTTTGTGTTTCTGTGCTATCATTTGTAATGTCTTCTTTTTCATTTCTGGTTTTTGTTACTTGGGTCTTCTCTCTTTATCTTTTAGTTAATCTAGCTAATGGTGTGTCTGTTTTGTTTATCTTTTCCAAAAAACAACGTTTTTCTTTGTTGATCTTTTGTATCATTTTTTAGGTCTCTCTTTCATTTAGTTCTGCTCTGATCTTAATTATTTCTTTCTGTCTACTAATTTTGGGATTGGATTATTCTTATTTTTCTGGTTCTTTTTTTTTTCTTGCATTTCAGTGTATATTTGTGATTTTTTTTTTCATCTTTACCTGACAATTTGGGGACAATTAGCTTTGTATCTCATGAATATTCTTTTTTTTTTTTTTTTGTCCTTTTTTTGAGACCAGCCACACCGCACTCAGCCAGTGAGCGCTGTGAGCACACTGGTCATCCATATATAGGATCCAAACCCACGGCGGGAGCGCTGCTGCGCTCCCAGCACTGCACTCTCCCGAGTGCGCCATGGGCTCGGCCCTGAATATTCTTAATAAATAAAAAAATGTTAAATTTCAATGCTGTAGAAGAGCTTGACATCAATAATAAATATTTTTCTAGTTCTTTGAGTTGCAGTGTTAGGTTGTTTACTTGAAATCTTTCTCTTCTTTTGATGTAAGCCTTTATTGTCATAAACTTCCCTCTTAGAACTGTTTTTGCTGTATCCCACAGGTGTTGGTATTATGTGTCTTTATTTTTACGAGTTTTAAGAATTTTTTGATTTCTTGTTTAATTTCTTCTTGGATCCATAGGTTGTTCAGGAGCATGTTGTTTAATTTCCATGTGTTTTATAGTTTCCAGAGTTTCACTTATTTTTGGTTTCTAGTTTTAATCTATTGTGGTCTGAAAACATACTTGAGATAATTTCAATTTTTAAAAATTTGTTGCAAGTTGATTTGTGAACTAACATGTGGTCTATCCTGGAGAATGTTCCATGTGCGATGAGAAGAATGTATATTCTGTAATTTTTGATGAAGTGTTCTGTAGATATTTCCAAGTCCAATTATTCTAAGTGTAGTTTAAATCCTTTTTTTGTTGATTTGTTGCCTAGATGATCTGTCCAATGCTTAGAGAGGGGTGTTCAAGTCCCCAACTATTGTCATATTGGGGTCTATCTCTTTTCTTAGGTCTAATAGTATTTGCTTTATATATCTGTGTGCTGTGTTGTTGAGTGCATGAATATTTATGGTTGTTAAGTCTTCTTGTTGGATAGATCCCTTTATCATAGCCTTCTTTGTCTCTTTTTATGGTTTTTGATTTAATTTCTATTTTATCTGACATAAGACTAGCTACTTCTATTTGTTTTTTGGTTTCCATCTATGTGGTATATCTTTTTGCATCCCTTCACTTTTAGTCTATGTGTGTCTTTACAAATGAGGTGAGTCTCTTGAAAACAGCATATAGTTGGGTCTAGGTTTTTAATCCAATCAGTCAGTGTGTCTTTTGAGCAGGGAATTTAATCCACTTACATTTAGGGTTATTATTGAAAAGTATTGTGTTATTCCTGGCATTTTATTGATTTTCATTTTGATGTTTAAATATCTTTTGTTCCTTTTTTACTCTTTCATTGTTTGTCTTTGTCGTTTGTTGGTTATTTGAGTTGGTAAGATATAGTTTCTTTCTCTTTTTCATTTGCATTTTTGTTGTACCTGTGGTTTTTGTTCTTTCTTGTATATTCATGGTAGAAAATGCCAGGAATAACATGATACCTTTCAATAATAACCCTAAATGTAAATGGATTAAATTTCCTGCCTTTTGGATTCCAGATGCAGGACTCTCTTGAGGATTTCTTTTTAGGGCTAGTTGTGTGGTGGTGAACTCCTATAGCTTTGTTTGTCTTGAAAATATACATTTTTCTGGGCCTAGCCCGTGGTGCACTCAGGAGAGTGTGGCGCTGGGCACTGGCTGAGCACAGTGCGGCTGGTCTCAAAAAGGACAAAAAAAAAAAAAAAAAGAAAAAAGAAAAAAGAAAATATACATTTTTCCCTCATTTCTGAAGGATAGCCTTGGTGCATATAGTATTACTGGCTGGCTTTTTTTTTTTTTTCTTTTAGAATTTTGAATACATCATCCCATTCTCTTCTAGACTGTAGTGTTTTTGTTGAGAAGTCTGCTGTTAGTCTAATGGGTACTCCCTTATGGGTGAATGGACACCATTCTTTTTCTGTTTTTAGGATTCTCTCTGCCTTTGAGTTTGCCAGTTTAACTATAATGTGTCTCAGAGAGGACCTTTTTGGAATAAATCTGTTTGGGGATCTTTGAGTCTCCTGGATGAAGAGCCCTGTCTCTCCATATTTCTGGGAAGTTTTCCACTATTGATTCATTGGATATGTTTTCAATGCCTTTTCCTTTCTTCTCCCCTTCCAGAACACCCACAATTCAGATGTTTGTGCACTTAAGGTTGTCTGCTAGTTCTCTTCAACTTTCTTCATTTCTTTAAATTGTCTTTTCCTTTTTTTTTATCTGCCTGGGTTATTTAGAAAAGACTGTTTTCAAAATCCATTTCTTTTTCTTCTGCTTGCCCAGCCTGCTTCTTAAGCTCTTAGCTGTGTTTTCTTATTTTGTTGAATGAATACTTTAGTTTCAGGAGTTCTGGTACATTCTTTTTAAGGTATTAATCTCTTTATAAATTTTCTCCTTCATGTCCTGGATAGTTTTTCTCATTTTGCTGTGTCATCTAGGTCTTCTTGTATCTCATTGAGTTTCCTTAAGATTGTTGCTCATTATTACTTTTCAGTCATTTCAAGGGTTTCCTGCTTTATGGGGTCTGGTACTTGAGAAATATAGTATTCCTTTGATCATGTGTTATTTTCTTGTTTGTGCATGTGTGTGTGTGTGTTTGTATGTCTAGTATACCTATGTTGGTGTCTGGCCATCTTGTTGAGTAGTTGCATATTCTATTACTTGGTAGTGGGATTTGAGTAGAGAGACTTCTTCCTGTAGATGTGTTGTATATTGATTATTGAATAGGGTGTTTTAGTATTGGTTCTGCATAGATACAGTGTTTTTGTCTCTGTGTGGTTCTTTTGGCCATATTCAGTGTCAGAGTTGTACATGAGTGCCTCTGTGGTCTAGGTACTGGGGTGTTTAGTGGTTCATTGCTGAGGTCAGTGACACTGTGTTGGATAGTTGAGGACATGGGAAAGCCCTCAAGTTTTTGGGAGAAGTTCCTGGGTACCCTGTTGCTCTTTGGCTGGTGTTGGTGACCCTGGATGGGCTTGTTAGCACCCCAGCAAGTGGCCTATGACCCTGATAAGTTCACCAGAGTATACGGGAAACTCCTGAGATTGATTGGGTGGCCACGAGTGTGGTTTGTCTTTCCTCATTCCTCCTTCCAGTGGCTCTGCTCATGACCTTCCCTGTGTCAATGAAGTCCAGTAGGTGACAGTTGGGGGACCCCATGTGTGGCCATGGTGCCTGGTGTAGTGGCTGCACAGGTGGACCTGCACATATCTGGGGCACCTGGTGTGGCAGGTAGGGCTCTTGGTGTGGCAGCTGCACAGGGGAGGTCCCACATGTGGCCAAGGTATCTGGTGTGGCACCTGAAAGGGGACCATGCATGATGACTGGGGAGCCTGGAGTGGCAGTTGCACAGGGGGCCCATGTGTGGCTGGGGCACCTGGAGTGGCAGCTGCATTGGGTGGGGTGCTAAATGTGTCAATTGCTTATAGGGGTTTCACTTCACTATTTCTGTGAGTTGGAGCCATTTTTTCTCTGGATTCCATGTTTTTCTTTTTCTGTTTTGTAGAGCAAAACTTCAAGTAACTTTCTAAGAATGGAAATGTTTGAAGTAAATTTTTAAAATATCTACTTTAAAATATCTTTTTTCTGCTTTCATTCTTGATTATTGATATCAGGCTAGATATAGCTTCAAGGTTGAAATTAATTTTCCTTAGCATTTGAAGGCATTGCTCAACACCTCCAGTGTTGAGAAATATGACACTGTTCTGATCTCTGATTCTTTGTTGATGATCTGTATTTTCTCTCTTAGAGCTTTTTGAGTGTGTTTGTTTTAAATCTCTGATGTTCATAAATTTCACAATAATATGCCTAGGTACGAGTCTTTCATTTAATGTGCTGGGCCCTTGGTAGGCCTTTTCAGTCTGGAGACTTGTATCTTTTAGTGCAGGCAATTTTTTCTTACGTTATTAAATAATGTCCTCCCTTTCATTTTCTTTGTTGTCTTCTCCTAGAATTTCATTAGTTGCATATTGGATCTTTTAGATTGATTAATTTTTTTCAATCTATTTTCTCAGTTTACTTCTTTTTGTGTTCTTGTACTATCTAAATTTTCTCTACTTTGTCTTCTAATGCTTATCTTGAAATTGTTTATTCCAGCAATTATTTCTGAATTTATTTGAGTATTTTTTATCTTTTTAAAATAGAAATCTGTTCTTATGTTATCAATAGGGTATATTCTCACATCTCCCTGAGTATTCTAATAAAAGTTTTTATAGTTCTCTTGTGTTCTTTTCGTTATCTCTTTTCCTCCTGAATCTTTTGTTTTTCTTTCTGTTTGTGCTGGCCATTCTCCTTACTATTGGAGGCTTTTTATCAAATGTCTTATGATCTTTGGTTGTTGATTTGTATTTAAGAGTGAGACACTATGAATGTGATTGGATGCACTATGCAACTTGACAAAACTAATCTGGAGATGGGCTTCATTTTGGGGTTATTGGGTGGGATTCTGGGTTATTCATACATGTCACAAGTCTTTTCTCTGAAGATTTTCAGTTTCCTTTGATACAAGTCCTGAGGATCAATGCTTAACTGCTTAGGAGTCTTCACATCAAGGAGTGGGGGTTCAGTCAACTGTTTATGTATTGATTTCCAGTTCTTTACCCCAGCATAGACCTGTTCTCTGTTGTTCTTGGCCTAAGTCCCAATCATCTCTTGGGTTCTTTTTGTTTGTCTGAATTGAGACATTGACCTCTATTCAGCTCTTTGTGTGTTATAGCTGTAGTATCCTCTGCCCTACATCATTATGCCTCCAAGCTGCTTTCCAGTTTCCAGAAATCTGTTGAAATATTTTATTCGCTAATAACCACTCAATCATTCTCTTTTTATTAGAGGTTTATACTTTTCTCATTCTTTTACTATTCTGTTAGGGGGCTTTAAGGGGGAAAGGAGAGAAACGTGTGGTCATTCTGCCATCTTTAATGCAAAGTTGCTTAGTGATTAAAGTATTAACTGTGGAGCAAGACTACCTGGATTAAAGCCCTTTCTCTCCAACTTACTAGCTGTGTGCCCTGGCCAAGTCATTTGACCTCTCTATTTCATCATTTGTAAAGCAGGGATAATAACAGTATAGCTATCTCACAGGATTGATGAGAAGATTAAAGTCAATACTGAAAAGAACTTTGAACATTTCTTACACATAGTAAGGAGCCAATAAGTGTTTGCTATTATTATTGCAGTTACTCCATTATTTCATACAAAATCAGAGTGTTTATTGCACAAAAAATACATGCTCATTTGAGAAAAATCAGATAACACAGACAAAGAGAAGAAAGTAAAAACCACTGTAATCCCAGTACCCAGAGATGACTTCCGTTAGTATTTTGGTGTTTTCCTTCTGATCTTTTCACTGTCTATTACTTGATTCTAGTCTGCTCTGACCAGCCTAGCTACTGACAGCTGTTCCTCATTCTCCTGTTTTAGAACATATCTCATCTTTCAGACTTAACACATGGCACTTTTGTCCTGGCTGTGACCTTGGCTCCTCTTGAAAAGCATTCTGATTCTCCACCCTGGCTGTTGTGTCTCAGGCCACCTTCGGTAGGCCTGTTCCTAGCCTGATAGTGCCCCCTTGTGTATTGCTGCCATGGTGTCACTCTAGTGCTGGCCATCAAGTGGTGAAGGCACTCATACTTCTGGAATCTCTCAGGTTCCTCTCAAATTTGCTAGGCCAGGCTCAGCATGGCGCTGAAGATGAGGTTGCCATGTGAGGACAGGGTCTCATTAACCAGCTACCAGAGTCAGAGCATAGATGTTGGTCTCATGCACAGGCTTTTGCAGGAGTATTATGCTGGCCAAGCAACACAGTTTCCTAGTTTTCTCATGCAAGTGGGCAACTTCTCGGACACACAGGAATTGTGTTTTTCAGTGAAAGCAGAGCAGATGGGATTTCTGGTTTCCTGCCTGATGGAGAAGGGGAGAGTTCAGCCATCTTGAGTACATAGCAGGCAATCCCCTTTATGAAGTCTTGGTGGCCTTCCCAGCTGTGTGGTAATTTTAGATTTTACCTTCTCCACCAAGGGAGAAGGTAAGGCAGTCAAATAGGTGACAGAGTTCTGGCTGCTAAGCCTAGCCCTGTCTTCAAAAGATACCATGCGATGCATGTAATTCCAGGCAGGGCTTGCCAACCCTGTCCTCAATGAATTAGCCCAACAGCTGAAGTTAGCAGCGATCTGGAAAAACTGGTAACTAGTATGTGACTAGGTAGCCAGCTGGCTTCCTAGCTATGTCTACTGGATAGTCTGCCATTGCCAGAAAGTGGCTCCCCCACAAGATTTAGGATGAGACCACGTGGATAGGGAGAACATATCCCCTGATGATTATAGCTTGTGACAGTAGGCCCTACTATATTAATATTCACCTGCTGAGGCACAAAGCCTCAGGCCATTAGGAATAGGAAAAATGGCCTGACTCACATTTATCTCTCCACTTTTCCCTACTCCTACCCTGGGGGTATTCTATCTACAATGAAACTGTAGGGAGGGACATGCAGGGGGCTCCAGGTGGTAGTAAAACCCAAGGCACCAAGAAATTCTGTCATCTTGATTTTGTTCAAACAGTCCTAGCTATTAGTATTGCTACTATTATTACTATTATACTCACTGCTATTAGTACTTCTACTATTACTACCATTATCACCATTTATTGAGCACTTATATTCACAGAAACTGTGCTAAGTACTTTACACACATTGTTTTATTTGATTGTCACAATAATGAAAATGGTATCTCTATTATTCCCCTTTCACAAAGGAGGAAACTGAGGCCCAAGGTCTTATGGATGAAAATGACAGAACCAAGATTTGAACCAAGTCTGTCTGACTCCAAATGATGGCTTTTTCCACTAGCCTCTACTACCTCCCAACCTGCTACAAGCTCAGGCTGGTATGGGTGGACACTGTCAACATGTGTTCACAGCTAGAGGGCTCATCATCACCCATGAGCCCCACCTTTGGAGTTCAAGGTAGATAACCACAGGGACCTTCTGGTTCTATTCCTTACTTTCCCCTATGCTACTGTGATGTCCCTTATTTGATTTGAAGTCTACTATCCAACAGTAGTCTGGAACAGCCAGGTCATGGCTTTCATTTTGGCTTTTGGCTACTAACATTTTCAGTGGGGATCAGAGGCAGCTGATCAGCTTGCCTCATGGATACCTAGAGTGCCAGGCAAGTAATTGGCCTGCCGAGAAGTCTTCTTAGAAAAAGAGGCAGGTCTCAAAGGAAGACACACAAATGGCTAACAGGCATATAAAAAAAATACTCAACATCACTAATTATCAGGGAAATGTAAATCAAAACCACAACGAGATACTATCTCACCCCAGTTAGAATGGCTATCATCAAAAAGACAATAAATAACAAATGCTGGTGAGGATACAGAGAAAGAGGAACTCCTATACATTATTGGTGGGAATGTAAGTTAGTACATCCATAATGGAAGACTGTGTGGAGACTCCTCAAAAAACTGAAAATAGAGCTACCATATGCTCCAACAATCCCACTGCTGTGGATTTATCGAAAGGAAAGGAAATTAGCATATCAAAGAGATATCAGCACCCTCATGTCTTTGCAGCACTATTCACAATAGCAAAGATATGGAATCAACCTAGGTGTCCATTGACAGAGGAATGGATAAAGAAAATGTGGTATGTAGACACAATGGAATACTACTCAGCCATAGAAAAGAATGAAATCCTGTCATTTGTGGCAACATGGATGAGCCTGGAAGACACAATGTTAAGTGAAATAAGTCAGAAAGATAAATACCACATGTTCTCATTCATACGTGAAAGCTAAAATAAAATAAGTTGAACTTTTAGAAGTAGAGCATAGAACTGTGGTTACTAGAGGCTAGGAAGGGGAGAGAGGATGGGAGATAGTGAGAGGTTGGCTAATGGACACAAAATTACAGCTAGACAGGAAAATAAGTTCTAGTGGTGTATAGTAGTGCTAGGAATCTATAAAAGAACAATAATTTATTGTACTGACATGGCTAGGAGAGAGGAGCTCAAATGTGCTCATCACAAAGAAACAATATGTGCTAACTACCCTGATTTGATCATTACACACTGTATACATGAATTAAAATATAATTCTGTACCTCATAAATATGTACAACCAAAATGTTTCAATTAAAAAATATCAGGGTATTTAGTATTAACTTTCTAAAGAAAAGAAAAACAAGGAACAAGAGGCAGGGAATAAGAACTACAATTTGGCCATTAACTTCATTACTAGGACCTGAATTCTAGTGATATGTATATATGCTCTTCCAGAATCAGTCTTGAAAGCTTTGGAAGTACATTGTCAAGAACCAGTATTCAGGGTCCATGTGACCTTCAACATTCCTTGCTGGCAATCAAGCACTTGTCACCAAAAAGACAAATTGAGGAACTTGGGCAACGTTAAGCTAAGTGAAGTCTAAGTTTGGTGATGGTTCAGAATTGCTCACAACATTACACTTGCTGTAACCAATATTGTGGAAATTCAACCTCGGAAATTACATAGGAGTTACATCTGAGAGAAAAACCACTGAAAGAATTTCAAACCAGACTCGAACAATTCGATTGTTAGGTAAAGCCCTTCTTGCTCTATGTAACATGACTTCAGGGTTCCAGTGCCCTAACTGGCATCTTCCATTACCTTCTAAACCTGGAGGGTGATTGTCTCTTTTAAAAACCTCATGATTTGTACCTTGGACTTGGCTTCCTATGAATCCCTGATCTAAATGGTCTTGAAGTAGCTTCTAGCTACTTCTGAGCCACTGGGAAAATATATTCTTGGGAGTCCAGAATGTAAGTTCCTAGGTAGTACCCATTCCATGCAGAGTCTAGTTGATGTGGCAGAGTTGAAGGTGGCTGTGGTCCTAGAGTGGCAGACCCTTGAGATCATCAAGAGTCCATCAAAAGTCTTCAGGTTTGAAGAGTATTCAGTTTATACTCAATTTCTCCAACTTCATCAGGGCCCTGTTTTAACTCAAAAATAGGCAATTGTATTAATGGAGATTTTTAAAAAAACAATAGCCAATGGCTTAAACAAAATACAGGTTTTTTTTCTAACATAAGAATCTGAGTCAGTAAGGGGCTGATTTTCCTTTCAATTTGTCACTCTGTCATTCTTGGCCCAGAGAGCCCATCTGGCAATTCAAGATGGCTACTTCAGCTTGAACCATCATGTTCACATTTCAGCAGAGGGAAGAAAAAGGAGAGAGTCCCCTTCTTCCTTTTAAGAGTATGACTGGGAGGTTGCACAAATGTTTCTGCTTATACATCACTAGCAAAAATTTGGTCACAAAGCCACAACTGGCTGAGAGTCTGGAAAATATGATCTTTAGTTGAATGACCATATGCTAGGATAAAAATTCTACCTTTATGAAAGGAGAGAATATTTTATAGGCATAAACTATTACATTTCCACACACTTTGGGGACATTCCCAGATGCCTTTCTAGAACCTATTCTCCTCCTCCTCTTTAAAAAAACCCCTGATTTTATTCAGGTATCCATCCTTTCCCCATATATCCTATGTACCTTAGGTGAAACAAGACCCCCCCCCCAACTGTAGGAGTAGCCTGATCTCATTCCCCTTGCCAGTGATCAGTTCAAGACTGAAATTTGGGCAAATAAGATTCAAGAAGAGGTTTGTTGGTGACTTCTAAAGAAAGATCTTATTTATTTTTCTGTGCTAAATTGTAGAACCAACTTTCACTTTTTTCCCTCTGAACACTGTAATATGTAGAGATGAAGCCCAGAACAGCAATAGTAATTTTGCCTAAATATAAAGCCAAAACATGGAGGAGAACAAAGCTGTTAAAATCACAGATGAGTGGAGCTAGAGCCACTAGATCAACCCTGAATGCCTTTTTTACTTCTGGACTTCATTATGCAAACCAATTATTTTTCTTATTGTTTAAATTAACTTAAAATTTGGTTTTCTTTTGCCTGTAACCAAAATCATCTTAACTGACAAAACAGTCATGGTCATCATGAGGATTAAAGTTCTCTTCATCTGTGCCTACCTTTTGACCTAGACTGACCCAGCTTGATCCTCCATAATCAAAAGGGATATCTCTTATGCTATGCTATTGTGGAACTGAGCCTATTACATGAAGATCCCTAAGATGGGTGAACCATACCATGTACAAACTTCTTGCACAAGCTCTCATAAAACAACAACAACAACAACAACAACAACAACTGCCCATTCAGGAGCAAGCGCTGTTTGTCATAAAGGCTGTGAGCCACCATTCATTGAGACACCACCTCTTATGACCATTGTAGAAGATATTCTTTTAAAGGTCAGCTTGTGATTATTTAACTTTTGCTGTTGGTATAAAAACATAAAGCAGGTGTAAATATGTGTACTGGGAATTTTCCTTTGCAGACATTTTTCTACCCTTGAAATATAGAAGCAAAAGGTCATATTAATGTACAGAAAGAATTTTTTGCTCCGTACAGAACATAACACAAGTGATAACTTCATGTTGGACAGCAAGAATCAGTTAGAAGGATGTTCTCATTTGTCAGACTTGTCTCCCTATGTCAGAAAAAGTAGGTGGGCCAACACTGAGTCAATAATAAGTAATTAGGCCCTCTTCTCCTTTTCTGGGTCTTAAGAGGGTGAGCCTTGTGGAAATTGAATGTATATGAGAGCAGAAACTATGAAAATGCAGAGGAAGCAAGTCAGTATCAACAAGTCCCTGACTCTGATATCTCTACTTTGTTTCTGATGAACAAGATCTGGAGAGGAGTTGTACTTTAAAAGGTCTGAGTTCTGGCAACAGATTGGAATGATGCCTTGAGACTCACTATCACTTGCTTGGCTTTCCCTAGGATGGGAAGTGTATAAAGAAGCCTACAGCTTAGCTTTGGTCCAAGAGGAGCCATTAACACTGAGTCTGCCATAGGCCATTCATACCGAGTTAAAGAATGCTCAGATCCCTGGACAATTAACACCATTTATACCTTTTTCTTTTTTCACATACTTAGTAAATGGATCTCTTCTCTCTCTTGCTTTTTTTTTTTTTTAAGATACCTAGCATTAAAGAAGGCTTAACTGGGATGACTCATATGGATGGGCAAGGAAGAAATAAAATAGACTGAAAATTACTGAAGTCAGTCCATATGAGTTAATTCTGTAATAAGCATACAATCTGATTATTAAGCCTGCAGCATCTGAAAACCCAGTGCCAGTTGCAGGGATTCTTAGAATTCTATATACAGGAGTTTCATAGCACCTAGGTGATAGGCATACAAAAGCAAGGTAGCGCTTTATACTATCAAGACTTCCTGTAGCTCCACATCTGGCACAATATTCAAAAGTATGTGAAATGGGTGGGTTGTTTTCATCAAGTTCCTGTTGGTGTTGATGCTGCTGGTCCAGGGACCACACTTTGAGAACCACTGACTTAAGCAAAAGCTTGTCTGAGTAGCTTCTTGACATCTTTCCCTTCTCCCTAGGCCTGCAGCAGAACTAGCCTAAGCTTTTTCCTCCCATACCTTTTTTCCTATGTACACCACTGATCCTACTGGATCTACCAAGAAGCCAGCCTTCCACTGGGCTCACTACATTAGCTATATGGAAATAAAAAGAGATTTAAATGAGAACAAACCATGAATAAGCATACCATGAGGAAACAAAGACCTATTAACCTCTCCAACCCCTCCTAATTGTACATTCTTCACCCCCCAACCCCCAGCAGCTCCCTCACAGTAGTGGTGATAATGATGAAAATCTTGATCACAACTTGAAGTTAGCATGTGTTACAGACAGTCCTCTACATTTTATTCTTTCTCTGGTTAAACAAAATGGGTCTAACAACAGGGTCTGTGGTCAGCCAGTGCTGTTTTTGTCCACTTTGTGGGAGGCAATCAGCAGAGTGCCAGAAAAGTCCTGCTTGTACCACCATTAAAGCTCTCTCTCCAGTTGCTGGCACTGTACCTGAGACCAGTGAGTTGGTTAGATGGTTATATCAGTCCCTCAAGGACTTTAATAAATGGTTCTCTGAAATTGTCTTTAAAGGCCACTTAAATGTATCAGGGCATTGCTTCAATTAAGCTAATTCCAATGCTATACTACAAACAATACCAAGAAGTCATCCCTATTTTATTTCCCATCTCAACTATGTGAGTGTTGTACCAGATATTAGCATTGGTATAATCCAAAGAATTAAATTCCATCAACATAAAATGTACCAATTTCCTCCCCTCAACAACTTCTTTAATTTAGCACTACAAATACCTCCAATTCCACATTATTCCTTGGTTACCAGAGAGAAATTTGAGTCCCCAGATGTATAGCACTAACTTTCCTCCCTACTTTCTTTTCATTATGCTTAATTCCAGATCTACTGAATCAGAAATTCTGGGCCCAAATCCTTGCTTCTCAAAATGTTGTCTGCAGAACAGTAACATTGACATCACTTAAGAACCTGTTAGAAATGTAGGATCTGAGGTCCTGTCCCAGATTTACAGAATCAGAATCCTCATTTTAATAAAATTCCCAGGGAGGTTCTATGCAGGATCATTGGTTCTCAAGCATGGCTGCTCATTAGAATCACCTGAGAAGCTTTTAAAACACCTGTTGCCCAGAACATACCTCAGAGCAATTACAATAGAATCTCTGGAGGTGGGATCCAAGCATCAGCATTTTAAAAATCTTTCCGGGTAATTCCAATGTGCAGTCAATGTTGAAAACTCTTGCTCTACATTATAAGCTAAGGGGATAAAATTAAGTCCCTGGGCTTATATTTGGCCCAGTTTCGTTTATCACAGTAAGAAACCATACAACTGTTTGGGGCCAAAGTCCCTAGCTAGTAATAGCAGACATTTGCCTTGAGTAGTCTGCTGCATACGGCCTTTAAGGGAAATGCAGGACTCTGAGGCCAGTTTCATGTATTTGGGATCCAAGTCAAATATCTCATTCTTCTTCTGAAGGCAACCTGGTTTATGATTTCTAAGACTTAGATTTCTAGGACCCCTATTCTGGGAATAGCTCATCACGTTTATCATAGTATCAAGTGGTGTGGGTTTGGTGCTAGCAGAGCAGCAGCAGGTTCCCCACTTGGATGATCCTCCCTGCTGCGTGGTACTTGCTAGCCAGGGCTTGGTAATGGTATTTGTACTGCCAGTCCTCCTAGGTGGCCTAATACTCCTCCAGATTCTGACTGGTTTCCAGAGTTAGGAAGGTATGGTATACTGCCAGAAAGAAACAGGGTGGATACCAAAATTACTATAGAAGAGGTTGATATGTGCGGAAGAATGGACCACATTACAGAATTAATGTGCCAAGGACAAAAAGTTAACATTTAAGTATTCACAGCCTTTCCTTTTTCTTGGTATTCTAAGCCTTAGTTTGGCAAATTGTGGCTTTTGGGACAAGTCTGGCCCACTGACTTTTTATGTATGGGTCTCAAGAAGAGAATGATTTTTACATTTTTAATTGGTTAGAAAAAATCAAAAGAATAATAATATTCTGTGACACTGGAAAACTATATGTCTATGGGTGCTTTTACAACAGCAGAGTTGTTTTTATTCAATAGCAGAGTTGTGACAGAAACTGTATGGACCACAAAGCCTAAAGTATTTGCTCTCTGGCCCTTTACAGAAAAAGTTTGCTACTGCTTGCCAGTGCTTCTCAAACTTTAATGTGCCCTGGAAATTTTTCCTTTTTTTCTTATTGAAACATAACTGATTATATATATTTATGGGATACAGAGTTGACCATCAATACTTGTGTACAATATGTGATGATCGAATGAGGATAATTAGCATATTCATCATTACAAAACATAATCATTTTTTGTGTCCATTAACCAATTTCTCTCTAACCCCCCCCCCCCACATTCCTCCTTTCTCACCGCTTGTAGCCACAGATCTGTTCTTTCCTTTGGAGAGTTCAACATCTTATTGTGATCATCTGTCTTTCCTTCCTCCCTGCCCTCCTTCCTTCCTTCCCTCCCACTTATGAGTGAGGATATGCATGCCTGTCTTATTTCAATTAACATTATTTTCTCTAAGTTCATCCACATTGCTGTGAATAGCAGAATTTCATTCTCTATTTATGGCTGAGTAGTATTCCATCCTGTATATCTACCACATTTTCCTTATCTAGTCATCTGTCGATGGACATTTAGTTTGGTTCTAACTTCTGGCTATTGTAAATAGAGCTGCAATAAACATAGGAGCTGTGCATAATGGAATTGAATAACCTGGGGATCTTGTTGAAATGTAGGTTCTGATTCAGTAAGTGTGGAGTGAGGCCTGAGATTCTTCATTTTTAACCAGCTCCTAGCTGATGGTCCATAGGCCACACTTGGTGTATCAAGGGCTTGGAGGAATGTTTGTTTGTTTGTGTTGCTCACCTACCAAGCTTTTGTCGTGCTGATCAAGATAATGGGTTATTATCCTAGAGGTGGCAAATAGAAAGCCAGACAGCCAAATCCAGCCCACAGATGTGTTTGCTGTGTTTTAGAGATTTCTGACTTTTCTTGAAAAATTGGAGGCTCTTGGGCCTGAATTTTCACATGGCAACAATTATCTGGGCTGAATATAGGTTGCCCCCTTCAGATAGGGCACACACTCTCTAAATTTCCACTCCTGAGGCAGAGATCATGACTGAAGATATCAGTGCAATCTGCTGCCTCACCAGCAGCAGCCCTCCCTACAACTGCCACAGACACCAGTGCTAAACAAGTGGTCTGTGACAGCCACTGCCACAGCAATTGCTGCTGCAAGGGTGGCCTGCCACCACACCAGCAGCCCCTGCTGCCTCATAAGCAGACCACTGACCACTCATCAGCATACACAGGAGGGGGAGTCACCAGTGGAGCCCAGGACAAGAGGTGAGTGAGTGCAGACCCATGACCCAGTGGCCCAACCCACAGGGAGAATTATGCTGCCTTACAAAGTAGCAAAACTGGGGGGTGAGAGGTACATGCACAGCCCATAGGACTGCCTTCTTCTGGGGAGAGGAACATGTGGAACCCCCCAAGAATATAAAAACCCATGACACTCAAATAGAACAAGGAAGAAAATTTCCTACCACCACCAACCCATCCCTCAACCAGGGAAAGCAAGGTCCCAGGAGGAACCTCCGCATGTAGGAAAGAAGAAAGAGAAAACCCACCCAGGGTCACCCATTCAAATCTAGGAGCACCAGTGTACCCCAGTCCACCCATCAAGTTCAGGGGGAGCTAGCCATGGTTCCAACAGGCCCACCCAAGATCACTCACAATAGCCAAAGAGTGACAGGGCTCTCGGGCACTTCCCCCAAGAATTTGAGAGCTCGTTCATGTCCCAGGGAACCAACATAGTGTCACCAACCTCAGCAAGGAATTACTAAGTGTCCCAGGAACTAGGCCATGGAGGCAACCACAGATAATTCCAACACTGAATTTGGCCAAAGTACCTACACAGAGACTATACTACTGTGTTTACCTGGAACCAATACTAAAATATCCCATTCAATGGTCATTATAAAACACATCTACAAAAGAAACTCCCTCTCCTCAAAGCTCACTCTAAAGAACTAGAATAAGCAACTGCTCCACCAATGACTAGACACCAATGTAGAGATACTAGAAATATGAAAAAAGAAAATATGACACCACCAATTGAACATATTAAAGCTCAAGTACTAGATTCTACAGAGCAGAAAGTCTTAGAAGTAAGTGAAAATATTAAGGAAACTTAATGGGCCACAAGAAGACTCAATTAGGTGACACAACAAAATGGGGAAAAGTATATAGGATCTGAAGGAGAAAATGTACAAAGAGATTAATGCCCTGAGAATGTAGCAGAGCTAATGGAGCTGAAGGATTCATTCAACAAAATAAAAAAACAGAACTGAGAGCTTGGACAGCAGACTAGAACAAGCAGAAGAAAGAATATCTGATCATGAAAATGGTCTTTTTAAAATACACCAGAGAGATAAAAAAAAAAAAGAAGAAAGAAAAAAGAATTAAAGAAAATGAAGAAAATCTAAGAGCTAATAGACAACCTGAAGCAGAAAAACATCCATGTCATGGGTATTCCACAAGGGAAGGAGAAAGGAAAAGGCATTGAAAACATGTTCAGTGAAATAATAGCAGAAAGCTTCCCAGGTATAGGGAGAAATATGGACCTACATATCCCGGAGGCTCAAATATTTCCAAACAGATTCAATCCAAAAAGATCCTCTTTGAGACACATTATAGTCAAACTGGTAAAGCTCAAAGAAAAAGAGAGAATTCTAAAAGCAGCAAGAGAAAAGCATCAAGTCACTTATAAGGGAGTCCTCATCAGGCTAACAAGAGACTTCTGAACTAAAACGCTACATTCCAGAAGATAATGGTATGATATATTCAAAATATGAAAAGAAAAAAATTCCCTGCCAAGAATTCTGAACTGAGCAAGGCTGTCCTTCAGAAATTGGGAAGAAATAGTATATTTCCCAGACAAACAAAAACTGTGGGAGTTCACCACCATGTGACTAGTCTTGCAAGAAATTCTCAAGGGAGTCCTACATCTGGAATCTGAAGGTGATAATCACTATTATGAATACACAAGAAAAAACAAAACCTGACATTAAAACAAAAATACAAACAAAAAAAAAGAAAGAGAAGGAAACTAAATTGCAACAAACAATGACTATTGAAGGTGAACAATAAAAGGGAAAGAAAGGAACAAAAGATATTTAAAACATCTAATCAAAAAACAATAAAATGCCAGGAGTAAAACAATACCTGTAAATAACAATGCTAAACATATATGGGTAAACTTGCCACTCAAAAAACACAAACTGACTGGATTAAATAACTAGACCAAATACATACTGTCTCCAAGATACTCACCTCACCTGTAAAGACACACACAGACTAAAAGTGAAAGGATGGGAAAAGGTATAACATGCAAATTGAAACCAAAAACAAACAGGAGTAGCAATTCTTATTTCAGATAAAATAGACTTTAAGCTAAAACCATAAAAAGAGACGAAGGCCATTAAATAATGATAAAGGGATTGATTCAGCAAGAAGACATAACAATCATAAACATATATGCACCCAACACTGGGGCACCCAGATATATAAAGCAAACATTATTAGACCTAAAGAAAGATATAGAGACCAATACAGTAATAGTTGGGACCTGAACACCCCCTTCTCAGCATTGGACAGATCATCTAGGCAGCAAATCAAAAGAGAGACAAAGGATTTAAACTACACCTTAGACCAAATGGTCCTGGTAGATATCTACAAAACATATCATCCAACAATGACAGAATATACACTCTTCTCATCAGCATATGGAACATTCTCCAGGATAGACCACATGTTACATCACAAATCAAGTCTCAGCAAACTTAAAAAAAATGAAATCATTTCAAGTATCTTTTCAGACCTACAAACTAGAAATCAATAGCAAGCAAAATTCTGAAAATCATACAAATACATGCAAACTAAATAACAAGTTCTTGAATAACCTCTGGGTCTAAGAAGAAATGAAACAGGAACTCAAAAAATTTCTTGAAACTAATGAAAATAAAGACACATCATACCCAAACATGTGAAATACTGCAAAAGCATGACTAAGAGGAAAGTTTATTTCAATAAACACTTACTTCAGAAGAATATAAAGACTTCAAATAAATGACCTAATGCTGCACCTCAAAGAACTAGAAAAAAAGAACAATCCAATAATAATAGTGGTAGATTGAAAGAAATAATTAAAATCAGAGCAGAACTAAATGAAATAGAGACCTAAAAAATGACACAAATGATCAATGAAACATAAAGTTGGTTTTTTGAAAAGATAAATAAAATAGAAAAACCATTAGCTAGGTTAGCAAAAAAAAAAAAAAAAAAAAAAAAAAAAAAAAAAAAAAAAAAAAAAAAAAAAAAA
>NW_007739396.1:15621-16634 GCF_000696425.1 Galeopterus variegatus | reverse complement strand
AAAAAAAAAAAAAAAAAAAAAAAAAAAAAAAAAAAAAAAAAAAAAAAAAAAAAAAGAAAAGAAAAAAGAAAAGAAAAGAAGGAAAAAAGAAGACTCAAATAAGAAAAATCACTAATGAAAATGGAGACATACAACTGATACCATAGAAATATGAAGAATCACTAGAGACTATTATAAACAACTGTATGTGAACAGATATGAAAATCTGGGGGAAATGGATAAATTTCTGGACACATATAAACTACTAAGACTGAGCCCAAAAGACATAGAAACCTGAACAGACCAATAAAAAGCAATAATATCAAACTATTTCAAAAAAACTGAAAGAGAGGCCAATCTTGCAAAAGCATTCTATGAGGTCAGCATCACCCTGATACCAAAACTAGACAAAGATACAACAGAAAATGAAACCTACAGGACAATATCCTCGATGAACATAGATGCAATAATCCTCCACAAAGTATTAGCAATCGGAATACAGCTACACATCAAAAAAAGTATACACCATGATCAAGTGGGATTGATCCCAGGGATGCAAGGATGGTTCAACACATGCAAATCAATAAATGTGATACATCACATCAACAAAATCAAGGGCAAAAACCACATGATTCTCTGTACACATACAGAAAAAGCATTTGATAAAATTCAACATCCCTTCATGATAAAGACTCTCAGCAAATTAGGTATAGACGGAAAGTATCTCAACACAGCCATATATGACACACCCACTGCCAATATCATCTTGAATGGAGAAAATCTTTCAGCTTTTCTCTTAAGAATGGGATTGAGATAAAGATGGCTTCTCTCACCACTCCTTTTTATTTATTTATTTATTTATTCTTTTTTTATTTTGTCAATATACAATGTAGTTGATTATTATGTCCCATCACCGAAACCTCCCTCCCTCCTCCCTCTCTCCCCACCCACCCAAGCATGTCCTTTCCATTTGCTATTTGTAGGAACTTCAAAAAAAAAAAAATTGTAGTTGTTATATCTTCCTTTCCCCCCCC
>NW_007739396.1:14158-14405 GCF_000696425.1 Galeopterus variegatus | reverse complement strand
GCTCTATTCTATTCCATTGATCAGTGTCTCTGTTTTTATACCAGTACCATGCTGTTTTGGTTATTATAGCTTTGTAGTATAGTTTAAAGTCAGGTAGAGTAATGCCTCCAGCTTTATTTTTTTTGCTCAGCATTGCTTTGCCTAATCGTGGTCTTTTGTTATTCCAAATAAAAGTTTGTATAGTTCTTTCCATTTCTGAGAGAAATGTCATTGGAATTTTGATGGGGATTGCATTGAATTTGTATAT
>NW_007739396.1:6015-12688 GCF_000696425.1 Galeopterus variegatus | reverse complement strand
GAGCTCCTCGGGGGAGGGACCCACAGCACACCATTCCTCTTTGAATCCCCCCAGCACGGGTTGACCCAGGCGCCCTCTGGGAGTGCTCTCCGGCAACTTCAATCTAGCTCCAGAGCCCTGCGGGCTCCCCTCTCCCAACCAGAAATCAGTTTGGGGTTCTTCCGAACTGAGGGCCACAGAGATGGTATCTGCCTCCCGGAAACAGGGAGTTTACCTGGGGCCGAATCCCAGGGTGTGGTGGAGTGACAGTCTGGGCGGGCTCCACTTCGCAGCCCTCCCGACACTGGCTGGGGTCTGCCCCCACCACCAGCCCCGTCAGAGATCCATGGGGGTAGTGGGATTGTAGGCCAGTCCAGAGGCCCCGGGGGGGCCCGCATTGAGGTACGCAAGTGGCCCATCTCAGTGAGGAGCCGTGCCAAGCCAAGGGGCTGTCTCCACCCCCACCTGAGAAAATGGAGGCAGTGCTGTTGCCGTGGCCTCGCCTGGTGTGGTAGGCAAGAGCCAGGTGGGTGGGAGCCAGGCGGGCGGAAGCCAGACGGGCTTTGCCCCACAAGTGGGGCTGGACTGGGAGTGACTCACAGAGCTCACACAGTTCGGCCAGTCAGGCACCTTCCACTCTGTTTCTGTGTCATCTCTGCTGAATTACTTGGCCTTTGTTGTCTCGGGCTGCTCGCTCGATCCTGCAGCACGGCTTGGGCACTCTCAGGAATCTTCTTTTGTGACGGCCCCAAAACCTCGAATCTGTAGTTGCTTTTTCGTCATTGTAGGTTAGTTGTTCAAAGATTTATTCGTTTTTTGTTGCTCTTGGAAATGCAAATAGTACTCTGGTATCACAGTGTACACTTCTCAGGGTCGCGCTGTCTCCTGGCATGGCCGCTCCAGACCCATCATCATCTTGAGTCCCAGGGTTGCAATTTTCTAAAAGGATGTCCAGTTAAGGGCTCCCTGAGAAGATGGCATTTGTAAAATGAAAATATAGTGTCTATTTCTCAAGCCTGTGTCAAGATTTAATAAGAAAATGCACGGATTCGTTAAAAAAACAAAACAAAACAAACAAACAAAAAACCTTCAATAGGTCCAAAATGGACCTACGAGACCTCTACAAAAGAAGCCCCTCACCACTCCTTTTAAACATATTACTGGATCTAGTAGTCACAGCAATCAGACAAAAGAAATAAATAAAGGGCATCCACACTGGAAATGATGAAGTCAACATGTCCCTGTTTGTAGATGATATGATCCTGTATTAGAAAATTATAAAGATACTACCAAAAAACTAGAGGTGATTAATATTTTCAGTAATGTTGCAGGATACAAAGTCAGCACCCCAAAATCAGTATCATTTTTATACTTCAATAATGCTCTAGCAGAAAAAGTAATTAAGAAATCAAGCCCTTTTACAATAGTCACCAAAACAATAAAATACCTGGGAATCAATTGATTCAATGGGGTGAAAGATCTCTACAATGAGAACTACAAAACACTACTGAAGGAAATTAAAGAGGACAAAAAAAGGTGGAAAAATATTCCATGCTCTTGGATTGGAAGAATTAACATAGGGAAAATCTCCATTACTCAAAGCAATCTACAGATTCAATGCAATCCCCATCAAAATACCAATGAAATTCTTCACAGAAATAGACAAAAACAACCCTAACATTCATATAGAACAAGACCATGAATAGCCAAAGCAATCCTGAGCAAAATAATAATAATAATAATGATAATGATGATGATGATGATGATGATGATGTCTGAGGCATAACATTACCCAACCTCAATTTATACTATGCAGATATTGCTACCAAAACAGGATGGTACTGGCATAAAAACAGACACTCAGATCAGTGGAACAGAATAGAGAATATTAAAATCAACTCGCATACTTACAGAAGACTGATCATTGACAAAGGCAACAAGAATATACATTGGGGAAAGACTCCCTCTTCAATAAGGGAGTGTTGGGAAAATTGGACATATATATGCAGAAGATTGAAACTAGATCTGTACCTCTTGCCATATGCCAAAATCAACTCAAAATGGATTAAAGACTTCAATATATGACCCCAAACCATAAAATTACTAAAAGAAAACATAGGGGAAGCAGTACAGGAAGTAGGACTTGGCAAAGACTTTGTGATAAGACCTGAAAAGCACAAGCAACAAAAGAAAAAATAAACAATTTGGATTACATCAAACTTAAAAGCTTCTGCACAACAAAGGAAACAATCAACAGAGCAGAAAGACAACCTATGGAAAGAGAGAAAATATCCACAAACTATACTTTTGACAAAGGATTACTATAAAAATACATAAGGAACTCAAACAACTTCACAGTAAAAAATCAAATAATGCAATTAAAAAATGGGAGTCAGGAGAACAGGCTGGCCACCCGCCCAGACCTCTGCCCCACACATGCAGAAGGCAGGACCCTGCACCATGCCATTGCCAGTGGGGGAGGCACCCACCTAGGCAGAAGAACAGGCCAGCCACCATCCAGCCCCACCCTGCCTGTGCAGAAGGCAGGAACCAACATGCCACACCACCCCACCAGACTTCACACAGCTTCCGTGGAGGTGGTCCACAACAGCCATCACCAAAGCTAATACTGTTGCAAGGATGGCTTGTTGCCTTAGTAATAGCCATGACCACTGTGCAGTTGGCTCACCACATATTTCACTTCACTAACACAAGGACATTCACAGGAAGAGCCTGGAAAAAGAGGAAGAAGTCTTTCTCCTCAAAGTCCACTCCAGAGTAATAGAAGAAGCAACTGACCTACTGGATGACTAAGAATCAACATAGAGATACTAGAAATATGAAAAAATCAGAAAATATGACACCACCAAAGGGATTAAGTAACTCTCCAGTACCAGAACCTATAGAAGAGGAAGTCCTTGAAATGACTGAAAAGGGAATCCAAGTAATAACTATTTTAAGGAAACTCAATGAGATAAGAGAGGACTCTGTAAGACAACACAATGCAATAAGTAAAAATATCCAGGATATGAAGGCTAAAATTTACAAAGAGATTAATACCTTAAAAAAGAATGTAGTAGAACTTCTGGAACTAAAATACTCATTCAATGAAATAAAAAACACAACCGAGAGCTTAAGCAGCAGATTAGAACAAGCAGGAAAAATAATTTCCAAACTTGAATAGTATTTATGAAATAATCCAGGTAGACAAAAAAAGCAGAAAGAATTTTAAAACATGAAAAATCTCTAAGAGAGCTAGCAGACAACCTTAAGTGAACAAACATCTGAATCATGGGTGTTCTTGAAGGGGAGAAAAAGGTAAAGGCATTGAAAACTTATTCAATGAAATAATAATGGGTGACAGAGTTTGGATGTGTGTCCCCACCAAAACTCATGTGGAAATTTGATCCCCAATGTGGCAGTGCTGGAAACTGATTGGGTCATGGGGACAGATCCCTCATGAATGGATTAATGGTCTCCCTGGGGGTGGGAGAATTAATGAGTGAGTTCTCTTTTGGTTAATTCCCGTTAGAGCTGGTTGTTTAAAGACTTTGGCATCTCTTCTCTCTCTCTTGCTTCCTCTTACCATGTGATTTGCTTGTATCCGCCAGTTGCCTGATGCTTTCTGCCATGAGTAGAAGCAGCCTGAGGCCCATGCCAGATGCAGCTGTCCCAGAATTGTAAGACAAATGAACCTCTGTTCTTTACAAATTACCCAGTTTCAGGTATTCTGTTACAGCAACACAAAATGGACTAATACAATGTTAAACTTCTCAGGTATAGGGAGAAACACAGACTTTCAGATCCAGGAAGCTCAAAGATCCCCAAACAATTTAAATCCAAAAAGATCCTCTCTGAGATATATTATAGTCAAACTGGCAAATCTCAAAGACAGAGAGAATCCTAAAAGCAGCAAGAGAAAAGCATCAAGTCACTTATAAGGGAGCCCCCATCAGACTAACAGCAGACTTCTCAACTGAAACCCCACAGGCAAGAAAAAATGGGATGACATATTCAAAATACTAAAAGAAAAAACTGCCAGACAAGAACACTATACCCTGCAAGGCAATCCTTCAGAAATGAAGTAGAAATAGTGTATTTCCCAGACAAACAAAAACTGCAGGAATTTATTGCCACATGACCAGTCCTGCATGAAGTTCTCAAGGGAGTCCTGCATTTGGAATCTGAAAAACAATGATCACTGCCATGAATACACAAGTAAGAACAAAACCCTCCAGAAAAGCACAAATGCAAATGAGAAAGATGAAAGAAACTAAATCTTACCACCTCAAAACAAAACAAAACAAAACAAAACATTGATGACCAATAATAAAAAGAGAAGAAAGAAACAAATGATACATAAAACATCTAAACAAAAACCCATAAAATGCCAGGAGTAAGACAATACCTTTCAGTAACAACCCTCAATGTGAATGGATTAAACTCCTCACTCGAAAGACACAGACTGATAGATTGTATCAAAAAGCAAGACCCAACTGTATGCTGTCTTCAAGAGACTCATCTCACCAGTAAAGATGTACACATACTAATAGAGAAGGGATGGAAGAAAATATACCACACAAATGGAAACCAAAAATAAGCAGGGGTAGCTATTCTTGGATAAAATAGACATTAAACAAAAACCATAAAAACAGACAAAGAAGGCCACATTATAATGATAAAGGGATCTATCCATCAAGAAGACACGACAATCATAAATGTATATGCATCCAACACTGGAGCACCAAGATACCTAAAGCAAACACTATTAGACTTAAAGAAAGAGATAGACACCAATATGATAAGACTGGGAGACCTGAACACCTGCTTCTCATCCTTAGACAAATTATCCAGGCAAGAAATCACCAGAGAAACACAGGATTTAAACTACATTTTACACCATTTGGACCTGGCACATATCTACAGAACATTTTATCCAACATCTACAGAATATACATTATTCTCATCAGCACACAGAACTTTCTCCAAGATAGACCACATGTTAATTCACAAATCGTCTCAATAATTAAAAAAAAAATCAAAATAATCTCAACTATCTTCCCAGACCACCATGTACTATAACTAGAAATTATTAACAATTGAAACTCAGGACTATATACAAATACTTGGAAATTAAACAACAGGCTCCCGAATGACATATGGGTCCAACAAGAAGTTAAAAAGGAAATCAAAAAATTTCTAGTAAACAATGAAAATGAGGCACATCATATCAAAACCTATGGGATGCTGCAAAAGCAGTGATAAGAGAGAAGTGCAGAGCAGTAAATGCTTACATTAAAAAAAATAAAAAGGATATAGCTTGGGAGCAAGATGGCAACGGGTCTGGAGCGGGTGTGCCAGAGGATAGAGTGAGCCTGAGAAGTGTGCACTGTGCTGCCAGAGTACTATTTGCATTTCTAAGAGCAACAAAAAAACAAATAAATCACTGATCAACTAATCTACAATGAAAAAAAGCAACTACAGTCTCGAGGATTTAGAAGATTCCTGAGAGCGCCCCAACCGTGCCGGGAGACCGAGCCGCCCAAAGCAACAAAGGCCAGGAAAGACAGCAGCGGCGAGGCAGAGATGGAGAGGAAGGCACGGGACAGGCCCAGCTCTGGAAGCTTTGTGAGTGACCCCCAGCCCAGCCCTGCTTGGGGGGCAAAGGCCCGCCCGGCCCCCGCTTACCACACCAGGCTAGGTGCCTTCAGCACTGCCTCCATTTTCTCCAGGGGGAGCGGAGCCAGCCGGCTCAGATCGGGCAAGCCAGGCATCTTCGCTTGGCTCCTCAGTGAGGAGCCGTGCCACTTGTGTGCCTCAGCGCGGGGCCCCCCGGGGCCTGTGGACCAGCCACCAATCCCACTCCACCCATGGATCTCTGGTGGGGCTGGTGGCATGGGGAGCCCCTGGCCAGCATCGGGAGGGCAGAGAAGAGGATCCCAGCCAGACTGTCACTCCACCACACCTGGGGCTTCGGCCCTAGGTAAACTCCCTGCTTCTGGGAGGCAGATACCATCTCTGTGGCCTTCAGTTTGGAAAAACCCCAGACTGATTTCTGGTTGGGAGAGGGGTGACTGGGGTGCCCCTGAACCCGCTTGATCCTGCTGGAGAGCTGACGGCCTGAGGGCACTGAGCCGGCTCACGCCGGGGGGATTCAAAGAGGAACTGTGTGCTGTGGGATCCTCCCCCGGGGGGCTCGTGCCCTGGTGTGGAAGATAACTCAACAACACAGGGGGCCGCAATACCGGGGGGAAGGTGGGAGGCCCAGAGAGGACCTTGACCAAGGCCACAGGAATGCCCACAGTGTCCATGGTGGAGGCCTGAGACCCCTTCGGGGCCGGTTGGGGCTGAGAGACGAGGATTGCAGAAGACATGCCCTAGTCCTGTACTGAGCGCACAGAGAGGGGAGGGGTCCGGCAAAGGAGGAGGAGTCTCGGAAAAAAAGACGCACACTCCGGGAGGCCCCATCATGTGCACACAGAGAGGGGAAATGCCCAGATAGCAAGACGGAGACTTAAAGATCTCACACACCCTGTTGGGCTGGCAGGACAGGATCCAGCTGCCAGGGCCAGAACTCAAGGATCAGGGAGAACTCCCAGAGCTGACGAGAGAGGAAACTTCTCGGTAAGGCCGAAGTCCTGAGGCAAACACACATATAGAACACTAAGGGCCATCTGAGCAGTCACAGAGTAGG
>NW_007739396.1:0-637 GCF_000696425.1 Galeopterus variegatus | reverse complement strand
GTTCGGAAAAACCCCAGACTGATTTCTGGTTGGGAGAGGGGTGACCAGGGTGCCCCCGAGCAGGCTTGATCCTGCCAGAGAGCTGATGGCCTGAGGGCGCCAAGCCGGCTCAAGCCAGGGGGATTCAAAGAGGAACTGTGTGCTGTGGGATCCTCCCCTGGGGGGCTCGCGCCCTGGTGTGGGAGATAACTCAACCACACAGGGGGCCGCAATACCGGGGGGAAGGTGGGAGGCCCAGAGAGGACCTTGACCAGGGCCGCAGGAACACCCACAGTGTCCGTGGCGGAGGCCTGAGACCCCTTCGGGCTGGGCGGGGCTGAGAGACTAGGTTTGCAGAAGACACGCCCCAGCCCTGTACTGAGCACACAGAGAGGGGAGGCGTCCAGCAAAGGAGGAGCAGTCTCAGAAAAAAAGACGCACCCTCCGGGAGGCCCCATCATGTACACACAGAGAGGGGAAATGCCCGGATAGCAAGGCGGAGACTTATAGATCTCACACACCCTGTCAGGCCAGCAGGACAGGATCCAGCTGCCAGGGCCAGAACTCAAGGATCAGGGAGGACTCCCAGAGCTGACGAGAGAGGAAACTTCTCGGTAAGGCCCAAGTCCTGAGGCAAACACACATATAGAACACTAAG
>NW_007739395.1:35640-36753 GCF_000696425.1 Galeopterus variegatus | reverse complement strand
AGTGAAACTTAACTTGAGCTATTTCTTGTAAATGCCTATATTAAAGAAAAACAGAACTTAACTTCAACCAATCAGAAGCAATTTATGAACTTATATAACTAGGGACTTTCCAATCCAAATAAGGCAACTGCATAACTCCATAAATAAGGTTAGACCAAATAAGGCAACTGTATAACTGTAACCAACCAAATTTTCTTAAAAGCCTTCCCCTTGCATCCCCTCAGTGGAGCTCTTGAACCATTTCTGGTTTGGAGCTGCCCAATTCATGAATTGTTTGCTCAAATAAACTTTAAATTAAAAAAAAAAAAAAGAACTTCTCTAAGGAAACCTTAAGTGTTAGGCTATGCAACAAAATAAAGAGGTATCCCATGAAAGGAACACTGTAAACACCATGACTAAATCTCCGGATTCTTGTCAGGGAAGGACTAGCGTTATACTTATGATTCCTCCATAGATGTGGTTCTTTCTCTGTTCATCTCTTAAGTGTTGCTTTGTCCTCACTGACACTTGTGTTTCCTTTTGTTCCTCTTTGTCTCCTTTAATTGTACTAATTAAGTTAATACATTCAAAGCATTTAGCACAATGCTTGGTACCTAAGAGTAAGTGTTGAGTAAGTGGTAGCTGTTAGTTTGCTTGCTCTGTATATGCCCTGGTTGATTCCGACTACTACTACTACTATTACCACACACACGCATACCTACACGTTTACTCTAGACTTCCTCTGACACAGGATCTACCTTCTTTGGCAACTGATAATTCTGTTATGTATCTCTACCCTATTTCCCAAACACATTTACCCTGGGCTAATACCACCCCTGGCATTGATCTCATCTTTATCACTTGCCCTTTGATTCCTGTTATTTTTTTTATTATTATTATTGAAACATAACTGATTATACATATTTAGGGTTAAGAGTTGAATATCAGCACCTGTATACAAAGTCTGATGATCAAATTAGGATAGTTAGCATATTTGTCATTATAAAACATGATCATTCGTTTTGTCCATTAAACAATTTCTTGTTAACTGCCCTCCCCCTCCCCCTTTCCCGCATCTAGTAACCACAGTTCTGTTCTCTCCTTCAGAAAGTTCACCATATTATTGTGATTGCT
>NW_007739395.1:31727-34720 GCF_000696425.1 Galeopterus variegatus | reverse complement strand
CATCTAGTAACCACAGTTCTGTTCTCTCCTTCAGAAAGTTCACCATATTATTGTGATTGCTGTTTGTTTGTTTGTTTATTTATTTATTTATTTTTAGTTCCCTCTTTTGAGTGAGGATATGTGATATTTCTCTTTCTGTGCCTGGCTTATTTTACCTGACATAATTTTCTACAAAGTCATCCATGCTGCTACAAATAGCAAAATTTCATTCTTTATTATGTCTGAGTAGTATTCCATTGTGTATATATACCACATTTTCCTTATCCAGTCATCTGTCTACAGACATTCAGGTTGGTTCCATAATGGACAATGAAGTGCTATACAGCGTGTAAGGAAAAGCATCAAAGTTTAAATGCATGCTGCTTTTCGTGGTATTACTTGGGAATATCTAGTAATTCCTTGCCATCTCAGACAATACTGTAGAGGAGATAGCTCTTGGTTGATGTCACTTTTTAAGAATTTTGCAGTGATGGTCATATAGGCAACATATTAGTAAGACTATATAATTGTTTGACTATACAACTGTTCGCAGTTGACTGAAAAAACAAAGCTTAGGATTTTTCCTAATATTTTTCCTTATAGGGATATACCAAGAGGCTTTAAGTAGGAGTAAAACATGTTTGATTTGCATTTTAGAAGGATACTTCCAGTAATAGCATAACATATCTATTAAAGAATGAGCAAGACCAGAAGCATGGTCTTGCAGTAAATTAAAGAAAGAGATAAGGATAAAATGAGCTGAGGTAGTAGTAGTGGCCTGGAGATAGAGAATGAATTTTTGTGATATTAAGATGGTAGAATTAGCATGGCAGCACATGGGAGGACTGGGGAAGGGGAAAGATGAGAAGTTATCAACAAATGATGACTGTAAAAGAAGAAGCCAATAAGGGGAAATTAGCATGAAGATGAAACTTTGTTTACTTCACAAATTTATGAAGTAGGGAACATCACCTACAGTTTCTGTCTCTCAGATTAATCACTTATAATAGCTGGTTTCTTCCAACTCCCCTCGGCAGTTCACTGTGTTCTCATTCCACAAGCTGTTTCCATTGGGTCCAATCCCTCAATCAAAATTTGAACATAATTCTCAAGTTTTCAAACAACTGAATCAAAAGCTGTGTCAATTAAAGCTCTAGTAATTGCTTATTCATTTGTATTGAAGGCTTATATTACTTAGAAAGCATTTTAGATAATAGCATTTACTTTAGAGTTACTAAGCCCTTCTTTTGACTTTATGATCTATTTTCTGTAGGCATATATATATATGCAGTTGTATATGTGTATGCTGTAGATTGGATGTCCCCCTCCCCACTGTAACTGTTGAGGGTGGGAAATCCTTTTATGGTAATAGAAAGGTGGGGCTTTGAAGGGATGATTAGGTTGTAGGACCACACTGTAGGGAATGGATTAAAACCGATGGTCAGGGATGTGATTCTGAGGGCTTTAAAAGGAGAGTGAATGAGGAGCTGAGTCTCTCTCTGCTCCACCATTTTTACAATGGGATATCCTGTTATCACTGTTGCTACCACCAAGACCTTCACCAGCTGTGTTCCCCGGACTTTGGACTTCATAGCCTCTAAAACTGTAAGCAATAAGTTTAGCTTTCTTTATAAATCACCCTGATTCAAGTATTTTGCTACAGGCAACAGAAATGGACTAAGACAGTGTACATATATGTATGTGTATACACACACATATACATATATCACACACACATATATATACACACACACATATACACGATTCCTTGACATCCATTATAAATGTTAGGTGAGAACTCTTTATATCTTGTGATTACAGAGTTTTTCCCTCATAATGTTGGCTGAATATTGCAGTGATTTTTTAAAAACCTGACATAGCTCTAATTAAGTATTTGAGTATAAAAACCTATTGGAAAATAGTTTCTTCAGGCTGTCACAGAAATGAAGTTCTTTTATATGATCTTTCTCTTATTATCTCAGGCTAACATTAAATTTTGTCTTAATATTACTCAAAAAATGATTCCACCAGACAATATTATCAAAGAAATTACAAGGAAGCTCCATATTCTCAAGTTGTGAAAATAAAGCATAGAGACACATTAACTTATATACATGTAATAAAACAATCATATTGATAACATAAATTTAACATCATTCCTCAGGAAGTGATGATTACATAAGTAGAAAAACTGATGGATGAAGAGAGTGAGAAGAAGCAGGGTGAATAATAACAGAAAGCAGGAAATAACATCACTTCACCACAGTAGTAAGAGGTATTTGTGGGATATTTATGGTTGAAAGTGGGAGAAAAGGGAGCCAGAAAAGAAAAGAGTTATCTAAGAAGGAAAAAGAGAACAAAGGAATGTCTGTCAAGGAAGCCTGAAAAGAGATATACTTAAGATAAGAGGTGAAAAATTATCTGAATCTTCTAGTTAATCATCATATCACTGTGCTATTTGCTTCCTTAGATATATACTTTCCCCCCCATCATTTCCTATGTGAAGGTTTTATTTTAAAATCACTGGCTTAGAAAACAGGCTTTTAATGTTCACTATGTCATAAACACATCATGTTCTATGCATTTCAAAAGTCACAATATTTTCTATGAGATTTATTTATACAGCTTGCCAGTGGACCCCCATTTTTCACTATATTTCAATTGTTGAGACTGCAAAATCAGAATACAAGTTATATTCCCTCCCACTGACATTCTTCCACACACTGCACATGCCTAACATCACAATCACAGAGGAATGCAAATAGCACCTGACAACCATTTTTTCCTTGACCTTCATTACCTAATCCAAGTCACCTGTCCCTCTATTTTCTCAAAAGATTCTCTTATTCCAAAGTATTTGAAAACAAATGTGATTGGCCTCCACTTGAAAATCAACTTTTAAATTATACTCTGAAGGCAAGTTGGAGTCAACTAAAAGAATATAAAAAGGAGCACATTGTTGGGCTACGCCCGGGCCGCCAGCCATTTTGGGAAAGTACCTCAGCCATTTTAAA